>NC_134364.1:119690473-119955473 GCF_048569485.1 Anomaloglossus baeobatrachus
CCCTCCTGTCTGCTGACCTCTGCCAGAGATAGTTCTGAGAATTCTGGCTCCTGTTTCGTCCTGTGATTTTGTGTGCTGATTACCGCTTGCTTCCTGACTACCCTCCTGCCTGCTGTTTTTGTACCTCGCTGCCCGATCCGGTTTTGACTTCTGCTTGTTTCAGATTACGTCTTTGCCTGCCGATTCTGTCCCTGTTCCGCAATTCCTGGTTTGACCCTGCCTGACGACTACTCTCTCAGACTGCAGCCTTCCACAGGTAGTGATCTCCAGGGCCCTGTGTAATTCCAAATCCCTGTATAGGGGTTAAAGGGTTTCAGGGTTCTGGGGGTCCTGCTTGGTGAGCGGCTTCCCTCTAGCCTGTCCATTACAGCCCGTCTGAGTCTGTGGATCTAGGCAGGCATTACAAGTTGTTTCTCACTGAATGCTGGCAGTAATAATTCCTGCTTTGCAGCGTAAACTTCCTGGTTTCCGTGAGTTTCCAATCTTGTCCTGCTTCCAAGCACTCCCTCCTCTGACCTCCATTTCGTCCCGTCTTGTCTTACTTCCCCTGTCTCCGTACCCACTCTCCACTTGTAATCCTCTCTCTGCTCCCTCCTCCATACTTACTTGTCTGCTCTGCTTCTGACCATGGTTTGTACTCTAACTACGCCTCTGCTTCCCTCTGGCTCTTGGCGTGACCTCCTAGCCTTCAGACCCTTGACTCTCACCCAACTCCGACTTTGTTTCCTCCTCTGTACAGACGTGACTTCCCGGCACCGACCTTAGGCTTACTGACCATTCTCTTGCATCCCCGCTTTGGTGCTAATGATGTCTAGTGTGCTTGTGCTAGACTGTACTAAGAAGATCTCCATCCTCCCAAAGTTCCTGCGCTCCACAGTGGTAGCATTATATTTTTCTCTTAGGGCTCATTCCAACGCCAGTGTTAATGCACAGACTGGCTGCTTGTCTCTCGACCGTCGCATGACTGCTTTACAGTATATATTTTTGAGGTTGTCACAAACCCGCTGCCAGTCTGTGCATTGCGGATTGAGATCCATGGACGTCTGCATGAGACCTTAGTTGATGGTATCCCCAGCTCCTTGTTTGATTTGCCAGCTTGGCACACAACATAATTGCTACCTTAGGGTGCATGTGTGAGATTCTACCAAGCCGGCTAACCAAAAGGAAGATCCGCGGATGCCGGCAGGTAAGAGGCAGTTTTCAGGGCTTGTGACAGTGGTCACAGATTATTGACGCTCCCAATGGACTGGAATTGCACCAACTCTACTCTTGGACATATCGATATATTTGCTCTTTAGGGTCAAGACATAGGCCAAGAAAAGTTTATAGAAAACAATCTTTTATTTACATTTTTACAATGGATCTTCTTGGTACAGTCTTTGCTGCGTACAATTACATTTATACAAATATATACATAGGATGGACTTCAGGAAAACAGATTTTACTCTTGAATGCCTTCATTAATATTGACATAACAAGGTGTGCTATGTGCCTTTCAAAGCTTACCGGTACGAGCAGCAAATACGGCTGTCACCAAATGCCCGAGGATGCTGTAGAGCCAGATCGCCCAGTTTGACTTTAGAGATTAGCATGCCGGAGAAAGTGGTTACTTTTGGACATGTTATGAGTTTTGACTAGAGGTAGGGGGGCCGAGAAGGATTGCTGGATAATATTAGCCCTCTGTGTACTCCGAGCATATGACTGTAGTATATGCCACTTGCCTTCAGCACTGATGGTTGTGCCAGAATTTCACGCTGGCCATCTAATTTTTTTGCATCCTTACAATCTACTTCAGGCAGATTTCACTTTCTAAAAACCCCTTTTCCACTTCTTGTGTTTAAAAACAAAACATCCTCATTACCTTCTGACAACTTTGCATATTCCTTTCTACTAACCAATTCTATACTATTGACAGACAAACCAATCTGGCTGTCAGTCAGTCTCTGCAAGGAGAAGAGTTTTCCCCTTAGACCTCACTAAAGCTTCTTATTCAGCCAGATCAGATCTCATACTTTGCACCGACGAGGGACAATCATTCCGAAACACCGTGTCTGCAAATTGAGGTTCTGATCCTGCATAAATCCAAGGCTTGTTAAAAGGCCACTTTTGACTTTTAGGATTGCTACTTCCAATAGGTGGCACTAGAGTTTGTCTCCTTCCTCCCTGAAGAGACAATTTGTATACTATTAACAAAAACTCTTTTTAACCCATCCCTGGCCATGTGCACACCGAAACTTTTTGCAGAGTTTTCAAAGCAGAAACTACTGTGCAGAATCTCTTTATAGGAAAGCCAGTTTTAACAACTCGCTTGTCTACGGCACCAGAACAGGTCAAACAATGAACTGAATATTAATCTTGACTGAGATAATATCATTAGACAAGTGCACAGTAAGGGTACCTTCACACTTAGCGATGCAGCAGCGATCCGACCAGCGATCTGACCTGGTCAGGATCGCTGCTGCATCGCTACATGGTCGCTGGTGAGCTGTCAAACAGGCAGATCTCACCAGCGACCAGTGAACAGCCCCCAGCCAGCAGCGACGTGCAAGCGACGCTGCGCTTGCACGGAGCTGCCGTCTGGAAGCTGCGGAGACTGGTAACTAAGGTAAACATCGGGTATGGTTACCCGATGTTTACATTAGTTACCAGCGCACAGCTGTGTGTGCAGGGAGCAGGGAGCCGCGCACACTGAGCGCTGGCTCCTTGCTCTCCTACCATAGCTACAGTACACATCGGGTTAATTAACCCGATGTGTAATGCAGCTACATGTGCAGAGAGCAGGGAGCCGCGCACACTGCTTAGCGCTGGCTCCTTGCTCTCCTAGCTGCTGTACACATCGGGTTAATTAACCCGATGTGTACAGCAGCTACATGTGCAGAGAGCCGGAGCCGGCAGCACAGGCAGCGTGAGAGCTGCAGAGGCTGGTAACTAAGGTAAATATCGGGTAACCACCTTGGTTACCCGATGTTTATCTTGGATACAGCTTACCTCAGCTGTCAGACGCCGGCTCCTGCTGTCTGCTCGCTTCATTTGTCGCTCTCTTGCTGTCACACACAGCGATCTGTGTGTCACAGCAGGAGAGCGGCTTTGAAGAAAACGAACCAGGGCTGTGTGTAACGAGCAGCGATCTCGCAGCAGGGGCCAGATCGCTGCTCAGTGTCACACACAGCGAGATCGCTAATGAGGTCACTGCTGCGTCACAAAAAGCGTGACTCAGCAGCGATCTCGGCAGCGAGCTCGCTGTGTGTGAAGCACCCCTAACTAAACCTGAATATAATCCTGTATATAAATTGGACTGATAGTATCTTGGAATCACAGACAGAAAAGGGCCCCTGTGCAAGAACAGTATATGGGCCCTTTGCAGCCCAAAAACCCATCAAAATGCACATTTACATCTCCTTTGGGGGTAGAAATGGGCCCCCCAATCTCCTGGGCCCTTGTGCTGCTGCACAGGCTGCACCAATGATATGTCCGCCCCTGCTTGGAATAGTGGGTATGCTATATATTTTATGCTACATATTTTGGTGTCAAACTTTCTAGAGCAGTATTAATGCTGAACCAAATATCTATAGCAGAAACATTTCACAGTTGATAGTAGTTAATGAATTGCAATATTAAAGTAGTATTTTGATGATAGAATCCAGAATTCCAGGAACTAATCCGGGAGCTTTTTCAATTAAAGGCAATCTAGCAGCATATTTTTGCTATGTAATCTGAGAGCAGCATGATGTAGGGACAGAGAATCTGATTCTAGTGATGTATCTGTGTTCTGTTGTTTCAATAAAATCAGTGTTTTATCAGTAGGAGATTATCACTATACTAGTTAGTCCCGTGCTTTATAGTCCTTCTGCTCTGCATAGCCCCTCCCCTACCCCACACTGATTGGCAGCTTTCTTTCAATGTACAGTACACAAAAAAAGCAGCCAATCGGGGATACGGTCATGGTAATACAAAGCTCTTTATCTAGAGCACTGGTAGATCTAAAGTGATTGTATAGAAAATGACAACATGCATCCGCCGGGTAAGTGACACATCACTGAAATCAGGGTCTCAGCACCTAAATAATACTGCTTTCAGATTACATAGCAAAAACCTGTTGACTGATTTCCTTTAAGCAATAGAAGAATAGAATGCCAGTTCCTTCTTGAAATCAATGGGTGTTACAAAACACATAAAAGGTAAAATGACTACCATAGATTCTTGATTTTATTGGAGGTTCTACTTTTAGACATTGGACGTTTGTCTGATCCTTTTGGGGTTTACGAAAGCTTGAAATGGTTAAAAGAACCCCCAGATAAGACCCTACGCGGATTAATAGTTCACCTAGTTTACGATGAGGCATCTAAACACATCTGATGGCTGGCCGAACCTGCTAAAACTGGTGGGTTTTTCTAACTTTTATCAAATGTTATTGGAGGGTAGGCAGAATAGCTGTTGATAGTATCAATGTCACATCTATTTCAGTTGATCGGTACATTGATATCTGCTAAGCCCCTTCAACACATTAAAGGGAACCTGTCACCAGATGTTTATAATACTCACCTAACGGTCGGTGCATAGCAGACTGGTCAAATGGGTGTCTCCGTTCTCCGGTACCAGCGCCTCCTCTTTCGGCCATCCTTGTCCTCCTTCTGAAGCTAGTGTGGATGACGGGTTCTATGTCATCCACACTAGCCGACATTGAAGTCCTGCGCAGGCGCACTTTGATCTGCCTTGTGGACCTCAATATCGGCTAGTGTGGACATAGAATGCGTCATCCACACTAGCTTCAGAAGAAGGAGGACAAAGATGTCTGAAACAGGAGGCGGACCAGGAGAACGGAGACACCCATCCGACCAGACTGCTCCGCACCGACCGTTAGTTGAGTATTATAAACATCCGGTGACGGGTTCCCTTTTAACTAACATCAACTGAACCCATCATATTGACAGTTTGGCTGTCAGTCTAATGTGTATGGGGGTCCCCTACTGATGATTGTTGGTGGAGATAAAGTTTTGACATGTCTGATTTTAGACTGATGATCCCTTTGTTCTCGGTGTGATAAGCCACCACAAGATGGGTCAAGCAGCGGTTCTCGTAGAGAACTCAGTAGGGCATGAGCTCCTGTGTATGGTAGAGTTGGGCAAGATAGCTGCTGGATGATCAATCGACTGAACTAGTGCTCTTCCAACAGCAATCTAAAGTGTATGTCTTTAGGTCAATCCCAATTCCCAACCAAACCCCTGGAGTGTGCAGATTTCGAGACTCCATTACTCAGTAATATTTGTGGAAGGATCTGGGATTCGTAACCCTCAAATGGTTGTTAAGTTGGGAAAACAGTTTGTTCCTCATTTAAGGAAGATTAGGAAAAGAGATCCAGCGCGGTCCAATGGACATGATTAAGACCTAGCGTCGAAACGCGTAGTTCTCACTGATTTCATGAGCTGTATATGCTGGATTTTAAGAAAAACCTAAATAAAGTGGAGTTGGACTGCGCTGGATCTCTTTTCCTACTCTCATTACCTGGTGGCCAGACCATTCTGTGCGCAGGACATCTTCATTACCAGCCTTCAGCTGATCGGTGAGCTGGACTTTCTCCTTTTGTCTCATTTAAGGAAGCCCTTAATTATGGGCAGAGATCATTACTAGGTTCTGTAAGTCCCACAAGTTTCTCGAAAAGTAATAACCAGGATTCTGATACAGGACATCGTTAAGGCCCTGGCGTCTACACCCCAACCAACAAGATCTTCTGAAATGCCCACTGGACCTTTCAGAAGCAAATATCATTAGAATACTCCTTAATATTTTGTTTTCATTTTCACAGTGCATTAAAGCTTCATCACATTATAAATGTCAAAATGGTGCAACATTAGGATCCTGTGCATTTTTCACAACAGCCATGTCTAATGTGTGATCGCATTCTCATAGAAAATATAGGTCTCTTGTCGCGTGTGAGGGTTAAAAAGGACTTAATACTTTTTGATTCCTTTAAAATGTGTCAAACAGCAAACCTAATGAACCACTTGCAAAATCTTCTTAGTCCTTGCATGTGGTCTCCAACTTTGTGTTGAGACCCAAATTGGGAGTCCACATTATCTCATGTAGGTATTGAGTTCAAACAAAGCAAAAATATTTCTTCCACCGGCATTTAGAAAGTCTTTTAAAACCCTTCGAGCTCAGTTTCTTTTCTAACCTTGCCTTGTGTTTGATGGCACTGAGAATGGCCGTGTCGAAAACGTCTTTTAGGTTTTTCTGTGTCAATGCAGAGCACTCAATGTATGTTTGAGCTCTGATTTTCTGAGCCACTGCCTGGGCTTGGGATTCACTCACAGGTCCAACATGATATCTATTTAAGTTGATCAGTACATTGACATCATCTCTTAGGTCAGTCTGAGTACCCACTAAAACCACCGGAGTGTGTGGGCTGTGGGTGCGGATTTCGGGAATCCATTTTTCGGTAACATTTTGAAAAGAGCTGGGATTCACAACGCTGAAACACACCAAGAAGACGTCAGTTTCTGGATAGCAAAGTGATCGGAGGTGGTCAAAGTCTTCCTGTCAAGGAGAAGGAAAAAATAAAGTTAATATCTCCCATGATCAGAAAGTCAACTAAGATTAAGCTACAGGTGCAATAAACAAAATCCTAGACACTTCAGAGATAGGCTCTTGATAACAATTCTACTTAAAATAGAATGTAACTTTATAGACAGGAAACACTGGCTCTGTTTCTTGAACGTAGACCCTAGATGGCTGGAGGCCATGCAATAGTTTGACCATTCATTCGGCCAGCAGTTATCTTGACTGTCTCTCCCATACACGGGAAGAAATTGGTCTGCCAAGCACCCTCTATGTGAAAACTGGTGCCAGACATGTTCGGAGGTAGACTATCTCTTAGGATCTCTTAGGATTATCTCTTAGGATCTTTAACGCCAGGGGAGTTAAGGATCCAAAACTGGACATATCAGACTCTTAAATCCCCCAGCAATCTGTCTGGACTCTGGAGCCTCCATATCCATTAAACTGTTGGCCGAACCTATCAATATTGGAGAGTTTGGTTGTTAGTCTCTGTATGGCTTGAGTATTGAGGACAAACCATTTCAGGTTTTTGAAAAGTGTTGTATGGGATCTTAAAATAATTTGGCTAAATGCAGCATACTTGATACCAATTAAAATAGGCTCACAAAAAATGGCTCACCGGTTCAAACCTGGTGCTTGGGTGGTCCCCACCGATCTGTTTACTCCCCTGCAACAATGACCTATGGGTATTGGATGTGACCTCTGCAGCCAATTAGTGTTCTGTGATGTTCAAGACCTCTGTATGGCTCAAGAATACTGAGGCCAATGATCGTCTGTAGTGGTCACATGCAGATATGGCACGTCATTCATGGAGGACAAGTGAACAAACTCTACTGGGGACCACCTTTATTTCAAGGATGTGAACAGAGGAATATTTTTTAAAAGTTATTGGCTGAAAGCTAATAAATATGTTTTAGATTCTTGAAGATCCTCTAAGAACACGATAGCTTGAGTTAGCTACTGCCGTTCCATTCAGCCCGCACACATGCCCACCCACGCCACTGAAACCTTACAAGAAAAGTCTTGCAGGTGCTTTACAATTTGGGTGCCCCATAGGCATTTGAAATTGAGGTAATTTTCTGCAATGATTTAATGTTTCAGGTGTTCCATGACTCAAACCAGCAACATTGTAAAATAAGTAATTACGAATGTTCCGATGGAACCATCTACACAATCTGTTTATGAATGTGTATATGGTTCTATCGGAACAATCTGTTTACACCTTTTATTTTTTATTTTTCCAAATTATTATTTAACAATGACAAAATTAATGAGAATTAAAATGTTAAACTTTAAATTTAATAAACTAAATAATAAATGTAACTCTAAAAAATATTTCCACTTGAAAGGGGACAATGCAAATACCATTTATGTACATACCTGTCCAGCAGTATCGCACAGCTGGATTCGTACTGGTGCCCCATCCACTTGCACTTGAACTGGAAGAAGAAAAAAAAAAAACAGTTAAAACAAATTTTCATAGCAAGAGATTATCTAAATCACAGAGTTTATTAATTTTTTATAATCCAAGTATTTTTCTACAAATGCACAAAAAAAGTATATATTGCTTGTTAAATAACTTTGGCTATTAAATATATTTTTAAGTGACTTCTTACAGTCTAAAAGGTATTACACTTAATGAAATAGCTTTTAAGAGACTCATCAATAGGTCAAAAGTGACCAGTTTTTACACTTAATTTCTTTCGACTACTCCCCTTAGTGTTCATTTTTTGTTTTCTAGAAATCCACTATCTGGTTCCAGAGATATGAGCCTTTTATTAGCATCTTACATGGGAACGTGTTTGGCAGGATCCTTGGGGGCGTGTCTTTAGGGGGGCTTTGTATTATTACCCTGTGAGCCACGCCTCCTTGTAAGGACCATAAAAATTACCACCATATGGTGGATTTAAAAACAAAACAAAAAAAAAACCAAAATAATCCCGGCATACTCAGGAGCAGTGGGAATAAAAGAGCAAAAACTTTCCACTTTTGACCTGATGTCAATTTTATAACTATAACTTAAAATCCATGAGATAACAAAAGAAGAAACAACAAAAACTGTAAGGCTATATGCACACTGAGTCTTTTTTCAGTAATTCAGAACAGAAACTAAGTAGAACCTCCAAATTTTTGACATGTTTGCAGAGTTTCGGACCCAAAAACTCATGGAAAAACTCAATGTTCACAAAGTTTAAAGGGAACCTGTCACCGAATATTTATAATACTCACCTAACGGTCGGTGCGGTGCAGACTGGTCGGATGTGCGTCTCTGTTCTCCGGGTCCGTACCTCCTCTTTCAGCCATCTTTATTCTCCTTCTGAAGCTCTTGTGGATGATGCATTCTACATTATCTACACTAGCTAGCATTGAGGTCCCGCACAGCAGGCACACCACAATGCTTTGATCTGCCCTGAGTAGGGCAGATCAAAGTGCGCTGCGCAGGACCTCAATGCCGGCTAGTGTAGATGACGTAGAACGCGTCATCTACAATAGCTTCAGAAGGAGGACAAAGATGGCCAAAAGAGGAGGCGCGGACCCGGAGAACGGAGACGCCCATCCGACCAGTCTGCACCACACCAACCGTTAGGTGATGTCACGCT
Organism: Anomaloglossus baeobatrachus; assembly: GCF_048569485.1. Taxonomy (NCBI): domain Eukaryota; kingdom Metazoa; phylum Chordata; class Amphibia; order Anura; family Aromobatidae; genus Anomaloglossus; species Anomaloglossus baeobatrachus. The sequence continues at coordinate 119,699,629 of NC_134364.1, forward strand.
CTCCGGGTCCCCTGCTCTGCTCCCCGGCTCACCTGCCACGCTCCCCGGCTTCCCTGCTTCGCTCCCCGGCTCCTCTGTCAGACATCCCCCGCTCCACGGTCTCCAGCCTCCATCACCTGCGGTCCCCAGGCGGCCCGGTCCCCACTCCCGGCGCCCGTCGGCAGCCCTGCTCCAGGCCGGCTCCCCTGCTTCCTATACACCGCTCCCTGCCCTGGCTTCTGGCACCCGGGCCTCGCGCATGCGCATTAGGGCGCGCGCGCGGTCATTGACCCTCTCTTAAAGGGCCAGTGTCCACTGACAGGAAATTGAACACACAGGTACAGGGTATAAAGGGGTTTAATGTCCAAGTGGGCGGGGCCTGTTCTTCGTGTTTCCTAAGCTAGGAGTCAGGTCTCCTTGCGTCTGCTGGTATACTTACCTATCTCTCTTCTAGAGCCGCTCCTGTCTCGCCATCCGGTCCTGCCGATTCCCGAACCCCGAACGCTGACTATCTGCCATACCGTCAGTCCGTACCATCTCTGATCCCTGTGGTGACCCGTCCTCTCGCTCCATCGGTTCCGGACTCTGCCTGACAACATCTCGGCCTCCGAACCTGAGCTCCGTCACCCGGACTACCATCAGTGACTCCGTGGTCCCAGGGACTTCTCCATTCCACTCTTTTGCACGGACTGTCCTGCTACCCGTAGTGCTCCGGCTACCGGACCCCTTGCCTTCATTAAGGTGTTCGGCCCAGTGGATCCACCTCCTGGGTCTGCCCGTCCACCTGGCCCTAACAGGTGAGTATTATAAACACTCGGTGACAGGTTCCCTTTAAGGGCATGTGCACACAAAGAGTTTTTGGAGGAGAAACTGAGAGGATGATATGTGCACGTGAAGGTTTTGGAATGGAAACCGAGAGGAAACTTTCCCATTCCTCCTCCAAATCTCAAAACTCCTCAAAAACTTGGAGGTTTTACTCATTTTCTTCTCCAAGAACGCAAAGACTCCACCTGCATTTAGCTCCAAAAAGCCCAAAAGGTAATTTAGTGTAAAATATAAATGTTATTTTTTCTTAATAGCTTACTTTTATGCTGAGATGTATTCTTTTGACGCTAAAGACATTATTTCTCGGGCTGCGCTAATGAAACAATGTTGCCATAAAGACTTTATATGAAGTGGAAAAATTCTGAATATAATGGGGGTCACGTTCCTCCCCCTGAAGACACTAATCTCATCCTGTCATGTAGTGTGAATAGTGTCTTGCATCTTTTGTAAATACTGTGATGTACTATGTCTTGTGAATTGTAGTGTAATGTGATGTCCCCGTGTAATGTAGGGTATAATGTGTAGTATTTATATGAGAATATTTTGTAAGGAAGTTCTGCCCAGCAACTGACTGCAGGGACAGAAATAGTTAAGTGTTGGGACCAGCCCACCCTGGGAGGGGTCAGCTGCAAGGGAAAGGATGGTTCACTCTGGAAGGAGTCAGTAAAGGCCTATTGAGCGAACATGACAGATGTATAGTCTGTCTGTTTTGAAGGTTGCATAAAGTGGGTGGTTTGTGGCAATGGAGCAAAGAAGACAGAAGGCAAGAAAGCGAGATCCTCAAGGGTGGCCAGACACACAGGCCATCGAATAGCATTGTAATTGGAGACCAATCCTCGAACAGAGTGGACCCAGACTGTAGGATCCAGAGGATGGAACCCTCGAATCCAGACCCCTTAACCGTCAAGGTACCAGGTGACTAATAATTATACATCAAGGTACCAAGTGACTTATACGTCAAGGTACCAGGTAACATATATACTGGTGCAGGTCTCCAGTGGCCAGGCCCCTTAACCATCAAGGAATTGAGGTACCCTCAACTGGCACATGAACATGGTCGACCGACCGAGCAGGTTTCCCAATAAATGTCCAGGTGACCAAAGCTTTTCTCTGGTCATTAGGGGACCCCTAAGGAGATGACATGGGACTGCATTAAAGAGAGATGACTGGCACGGTGTATTGCTGGACTGGATTGTACTGGCACTCATTAGCCCAGTTGGCTCAGAAGCAACCAAGAGGGAAGTTGAACTGTTTCTCATAATGTTGTGTAATACCGTAAGGGGCTGGAAAACATGTTCCCACTATCTGGAACATAAAGTTGTGAAGGATAATGAACTGGCCAGTAAAGAATTGTGGTTTAAAGTGAACGGTTGGTCTCCTTGTTCATTTGAGCCGACATAATCTCCTAGCCAGCCAACACCAGCGGCAGTATGCGACCTACATGGGTTCCCAGCCAACATGGCCAAAGTCCACACACCCAGCCAGGACCAGGTGTTTCACATAGCATGTCGGGAGTCCGGAGTCAATCCCTCGCCCACGATTACTGCCCCGCGCCACTCTACACCAGCAAAGTTATTTTTTCAGTAATTCAATGTTCCATATGTGATCTAGGGTCTCTTGAGAGCCAACATTATTTTCATTGTAACTGTAAAAAACCCTCAACTAATACCCACGTTGCTGCTCATCGCCCGGTTCTCCGAGTTGCCTTTTTAAACCATCTCACACCTCATTTGCCTATTCATCATTATAGGCCACTTATTTCTATCTGTGACCGGGCCCTGGAGGTCACTGGGAATTATAAAGTCACAACATCATGACCTTATGATGCACAGGAACCCCCAGAAACTCTAGTTTATGATGAACAGCCAAATGAGGTGAATGCTGAAAGAAGAAGTCCTGAGGACTGGATGCCAAGCAATGGGGTGGTTGGAGAGGTGAGCAATACATTAGTGTTTTATAATTTGTATTTACCATTTTCCAGCTCTCTACGGCTCCCCAAAATGGCAATGCCATTTTTTTTTTACAATCCTTATGAGTCAGTTCGTAAATTGGATCTGTGAATTTCAGGAAATTCAACTCAAACTTGATCCTGTTATCTCTAATGAGTATATTCTGGCAACATGTGGGCATCTTTAGAATTTGAGTACCTTCACTGTCTGCTATTGAACGCGTGGAATCTTGATTATATATATACTGTGTGTGTGTGTGTGTATATATATAATTTGGACTCAATTCGTCATGTTAGTCAGTATCTCATATAACCGGTTCATATGCACATAACTATGGGAACCAGCTCAGTTGTTAAATAGAGAATGGTGGCTTATGTGTGGCCAGTTTTACTTTACAGCTTAAACATGAGGTTAGTGTGAAAGGAGGGGCGCAATGAAGAAAACAGTTAAAGCACTTGAAGCCAGGAATACTGGTTTGGGTGGTACGTCAGCTCCTTGTGACCTTACGCAGCTGACATTGTCTTGCATTGCAAGAATTGAAGCTTGTTTGCAAATAATGGGTGACTTAAGTTCACTGGACCTTGAATAGGCCCCAAAATGAGGCACGCTTCAAAAACATGTTAAAAGGATTTCGCAACTGTTTAGTATTAAGGAACATCGCTAGCAACATCGCTGGTAACGAACAACTTTTGTGACGTTGCTAGCGATGTTGCTGTGTGTGACATCCAGCAACAACCTGGCCCCTGCTGTGAGGTCGTTGGTTGTTGCTGAATGTCCTGGGCCATTTTTTAGTTGTTGCTGTCCTGCTGTGAAGCACAGATCGCTGTGTGTGACAGCGAGACAGCAACAACTAAATGTGCAGGCAGCAGGAGCTGGCTTCTGCGGAGGCTGGTAACTAATGTAAACATCGGGTAACCAAGAAGCCCTGTCCTTGGTTACCCGATATTTACCTTTGATACCAGCCTCCTCCGCTCTCACTGTCAGTGCCGGCTCCTGCTCTGTGCACATGTAGCTGCAGCACACATCAGGTAATTAACCCGATGTGTGCTGTAACTAGGAGAGCAAGGAGCCAGCGCTAAGCATTGTGCGCTGCTCCCTGCTCTGTGCACATTTAGCTGCAGCACACATCGGGTTAATTAACCTGATGTGTGCTGTAACTAGGAGACTGGGGGCTGGTCACTGGTTGCTGGTGAGCTCACCAGCAACTCGTGTAGCCACGCTCCAGCGATCCCTGCCAGGTCAGGTTGCTGGTGGGATCGCTGGAGCGTCGCAGTGTGACAGCTCACCAGCAACCTCCTAGCAACTTACCAGCGATCCCTATCGTTGTTGGGATCGCTGGTAAGTTGCTTAGTGTGACTGGACCTTTACAGGCAAGAACGAAAAATCATTTTATGCAGTTTTTCTAGGGTCATGATCATATGAACTAAAGTACATTGCCAGGTCTGAGCTGATAAATCTCAGTTTAGGTCTTAAGGTCCAGTCACACTAAGCAACTTACCAGCGATCCCAACAACGATAGGGATCGCTGGTAAGTTGCTAGGAGGTCGCTGGTGAGATGTCACACTGCGACGCTCCAGCGATCCCACCAGCAACCTGACCTGGCAGGGATCGCTGGAGCGTGGCTACACGAGTTGCTGGTGAGCTCACCAGCAACCAGTGACCAGCGCCGCGTGGAAGATGCTGCGCTTGGTAACTAAGGTAAATATCGGGTAACCAACCCGATATTTACCTTGGTTACCAGCGCACGGAGCTACACGTGCAGAGAGCAGGGAGCAGCGCACACTGAGCGCTGGCTCCCTGCTCTCCTAGTTACAGCACACATCGGGTTAATTACCCGATGTGTGCTGCAGCTAAATGTGCACAGAGCAGGGAGCAGCGCACAATGCTTAGCGCTGGCTCCCTGCTCTCCTAGCTACAGCATACATCGGGTTAATTAACCCGATGTGTCCTGCAGCTACATGTGCACAGAGCAGGAGCCGGCACTGACAGTGAGAGCGGCGGAGGCTGGTATCAAAGGTAAATATCGGGTAACCAAGGACAGGGCTTCTTGGTTACCCGATGTTTACATTGGTTACCAGCCTCCGTAGAAGCCGGCTCCTGCTGCCTGCACATTTAGTTGTTGCTGTCTCGCTGTCACACACAGCGATCTGTGCTTCACAGCGGGACAGCAACAACTAAAAAATGGCCCAGTACATTCAGCAACAACCAACGACCTCACAGCAGGGGCCAGGTTGTTGCTGGATGTCACACTAAGCAACATCACTAGCAACGTCACAAAAGTTGTTCGTTAGCAGCGATGTTGCTAGCGATGTTGCTTAGTGTGACGGGGCCTCTAGAGGTCCTATACACAATAGATATATACTGGCCGAACAATGGTTTGGAAAATTGCTCTTGCCCAACTCTCCCATTAAGGCCAGAGTTCTATTTGCGTATAACATGTGAGTCTCAAATCGCTTCACTCGGCACGGCCTGACAATCTCCGGACATGAGCGTCTCAGCTGCATAGAAATACATGCAGCCAACCCTATCAGGAGAATGCGCCGCCACGCCGTATGATGTTATGCGAGACTTGCGTGAGTTATCGCAAGTGGAACTCTGGCTATACTGATATGCACGCTCTGCGGAGTTCTCTGGTGTCTCACTCCTTTGGTGGTTGCTTTTCTCTTAGAAAACGAAAGGATTGGCTGTTCGAAATCGGACTTTTCGGCCAAGCCCCATGGTGTTGGCCTGTCCGACCAAACTTAGTCTGTGTATGCTGGTCTTTGGGCACAGACTGGTAAGGCATTAGAGCGTACTTGGACACAGTTGGGTACATTATAGAATATCGGTGGACTACTTTGGTCTTAAAATTGGTACTCAGCTGTTGAAAATTACCATACCACTCCAGTTTTTCTTTGCCAAAATTTTCCAGTGCAATTACAACTGAAAACTGGTGGAATGGTATTTGTAGTTTTGTTAGCACATAACCAATTTGCAATTTTTTGTGTAGTACCAGTGGTATAAAATTTTCTTTTCCATGGCAGACATGGACATAGTTGACAACTTGGCACATTAGGGAAGCTTTGCGATATAACCCTTTAACCCCTTCACGACCGCGGGCCGTAAAATTACGTCCTATTTTAACGTGACTTAACGACCAGGGACGTAATTTTACGGCCTAAACTTCATTTGATTGCCGTGGCCATAGCAACGGCTTTCAAATGATGTCCCCTGCTGTTTCTTACAGCAGGGGACCTTTGCTTGACCCCAGGGGGGGTGGCATCGCCACCCCCTATCGACGATCGATGTGATTGGCTGTTCAAATCTGAACCGCCAACCACATCGATCGCACTAATTTCGGCAAAAATAATGCCCGAATTAGTGCGATCCTGTGAGATCCAGCTATGAGATGCCGCAGCTGCTGCAGCATATCATAGGTGGACCTCAAACATGCCGCCCCCAGCCCCTGCAGCACTGATTGGAGCGATCGTGCTATGACGCGCAATCGCTCCAATCAGTGTGCAGTGGGGCGGTCTGATCTGCCGGTGGCCGCCCTCCCCAGGCCTGTGCTGCTCTGGGGACCCTCCCCCAACATGGCTGCAGCGTGGAGTGGCTGGTACTTTTGGTACCACGCCACCGCTGCTGCCGCCGCAGACGCCGCCTCTGCTGTCACCGCGCCAGCTCCAAAGGTAAGTATTGCGCTCCGGCGATGGCCCCTGCGCGCTCCCGTGAAGGCCCCTGCGCGCTCCCGTGAAGGCCCCTGCCCGTGCCCCCCCCCCGATCTGCCCCCCTACGCCCCGATCTGCCCCCCTACGCCCCGATCTGCCCCCCCCGGCATCCCGATCTGCTACCACCGCTGCTGCTGCAAAGTGAGTACTGTGCTCACTTTGCAGCCCGTGCGCGCTCCCGTGGTGCCCCTGCGCGCTGCCGTGATAGCCCCTGCCGTGCCCCCCCCGCGATCTGCTCCCCCCAACCACCCCCCCCCCCCCCGACATCCCGATCCGCTCCCCCTGCGATCTGACTGCCTCCCCCATTATTTCTATTCTGCTTCTGCAGCTCCCTCTCCGGTCTCCCCCTCTGCTCTCCCCCCCTCTCCCTCTGCTCTCCCCCCCTCTGCTCTCCCCCTCTGCTCTCCCCCCTCCCCCTCTGCTCTCACCCCCCCCCTCTGCTCTCCCCCCCCCCTCTCCCCCTCTGCTCTCCCCCGACGTCCTCTTACCTGTCTTCACCGGCCTGATCACATCTGCGTCCATCGCTGGGTCCTTCCTGGGCATTCTGCTGATCTGCCTGCTGCTCCTGTAAAGCTGTCCATCTCTCTGCCATCTGTTCCTCTGCAGCTCTTCTGGTCAGTGATCCTCCTGCTAGTCCTCTGGGTACTGTGAGTATAACTTTTTTTTTTTTTTCCGTATCCCCTGTCCATTTTTACACCTCATCCGTCCGTGCGTCCCGCCAAGCGCTGATCAGGGATGCAGATAACGGATCGGCATCCCTGCTCAATTTTTGGCGTGACTTTTTTTTCCGTATCCCCGACGCTTTTTGTATCGCATCCGTCCGTGCGTCCCGCCAAGCGCTGATCAGGGATGCAGATAACGGATCGGCATCCCTGCTCAATTTTTGGCGTGACTTTTTTCCGTATTCGCGACGTTTTTTGTATCGCATCCGTCCGTGCGTCCCGCCGAGCGCTGATTAGGGATGCAGATAACGGATCGGCATCCCTGCTCAATTTTTGGCGTGACTTTTTTTTCCGTATCCCTGACGCTTTTTGTATCGCATCCGTCCGTGCGTCCCGCCGAGCGCTGATTAGGGATGCAGATAACGGATCGGCATCCCTGCTCAATTTTTGGCGTGACTTTTTTCCGTATCCCCGACGCTTTTTGTATCGCATCCGTCCGTGCGTCCCGCCGAGCGCTGATCAGGGATGCAGATAACGGATCGGCATCCCTGCTCAATTTTTGGCGTGACTTTTTTCCGTATTCGCGACGCTTTTTGTATCGCATCCGTCCGTGCGTCCCGCCGAGCGCTGATTAGGGATGCAGATAACGGATCGGCATCCCTGCTCAATTTTTGGCGTGACTTTTTTCCGTATTTGCGACGCTTTTTGTATCGCATCCGTCCGTGCGTCCCGCCAAGCGCTGATCAGGGATGCACATAACGTATCTGCATCCATGGTCAATTTTTGGCGTGACTTTTTTTTTTTACGTATCCCCGACGCTTTTTTTTATCGCATCCGACCGTGCGTCCTGCAGCGGCCGATCAGTGCACTGCGTTTGAAAAGTCAAATGGCGCTCCTTCTCTTCTGAGCCCCGCCATGCGCTCAAACAATTACTTTCCACCACATGTGAGGTATCTGCGTACTCAGGAGAAAATGCACAATACATTTTATGGTGCATTTTTTCCTGTTACCCTTGTGAAAAAAAAAGCTACCTAGTTGAAGCAACCATTTTGTGGTAAAAAAAAAAAAAATTCTTTTCACGGCTCAACGCTATAAACTTCTGTGAAGCCCCCAGGTGTTCAAAGTGCTCACCAAACATCTAGAAAAAATATTTGAGGGCTCTAGTTTCCAAAATGGTGTCACTTGTGGGGGAGCTCCACTGTTTAGGCACCATAGGGGGTCTCCAAACGTGACATGGTGTCCGCTAATGATTCCAACCAATTTTGCTGTCAAATGGCGCTCCTTCTCTTCTGAGCCCCGCCATGCGCCCAAACAATTACTTTCCACCACATATGAGGTATCTGCGTACTCAGGAGAAAATGCACAATACATTTTATGGTGCATTTTTTCCTGATAGCCTTGTGAAAAAAAAAGCTACCTAGTTGAAGCAACCGTTTTGTGGTAAAAAAAATTTTTTTTCTTTTCACGGCTCAACGCTATAAACTTTTGTGAAGCCCCCAGGGGTTCAAAGTGCTCACCAAACATCTAGAAAAATTATTTGAGGCCTCTAGTTTCCAAAATGGGGTCACTTGTGGGGGAGCTCCATTGTTTAGGCACCTCAGGGGGTCTTCAAACCCGACATGGCGTCCGCTAACAGGTGCAGCTAATTTTGCACTCAAAAATTCAAATGGCGCTCCTTGCCTTCCGAGCACTGCTGTGTGTCCAAACATTTGATTTCCACCACATATGAGGTATCTGCGTACTCAGGAGAAAATGCACAATACATTTTATGGTGCATTTTTTCCTGTTACCCTTGTGAAAAAAAAAGCTACCTAGTTGAAGCAACCGTTTTGTGGTAAAAAAAATTTTTTTTCTTTTCACGGCTCAACGCTATAAACTTTTGTGAAGCCCCCAGGGGTTCAAAGTGCTCACCAAACATCTAGAAAAATTATTTGAGGCCTCTAGTTTCCAAAATGGGGTCACTTGTGGGGGAGCTCCATTGTTTAGGCACCTCAGGGGGTCTTCAAACCCGACATGGCGTCCGCTAACAGGTGCAGCTAATTTTGCACTCAAAAATTCAAATGGCGCTCCTTGCCTTCCGAGCACTGCTGTGTGTCCAAACATTTGATTTCCACCACATATGAGGTATCTGCGTACTCAGGAGAAAATGCACAATACATTTTATGGTGCATTTTTTCCTGTTACCCTTGTGAAAAAAAAAGCTACCTAGTTGAAGCAACCGTTTTGTGGTAAAAAATTTTTTTTTTCTTTTCACGGCTCAACGCTATAAACTTTTGTGAAGCCCCCAGGGGTTCAAAGTGCTCACCAAACATCTAGAAAAATTATTTGAGGCCTCTAGTTTCCAAAATGGGGTCACTTATGGGGGAGCTCCATTGTTTAGGCACCTCAGGGGGTCTTCAAACCCGACATGGCGTCCGCTAATGAGTGCAGCTAATTTTGCGTTCAAAAATTCAAATGGCGCTCCTTCCCTTCCGAGCTCTGCCGTGCGCCCAAACAATTGATTTTTACCACATATGGGGTATCAGCGTACTCAGGAGAACATGCACAATAAATTGTATTGTGTACTTTCTCTTTTCTCCCTTGTAAAAATGAAAATTTTATGGCTAAAGTAACATTTTTGTGTTAAAAAGTAAAATTTTCATTTTTTCCTTCCACATTGCTTTGGTTCCTGTGAAGCACCTAAAGGGTTAATAATCTTATTGGATGTGGTTTTGAGCAGTGTGAGGGGTGTAGTTTTTAGAATGGGGTCACTTTTGGGTATTTTCTGTCACCTCGGCCTCTCAAAGTCACTTCAAATGTGATGTGGTCCCTAAAAAAATTATTTTGTAAATTTTGTTGGAAAAATGAGAATTTGCTGATGACCTTTGACCCCTTCTAACTTCCTAACGGAAAAAAAATTTGTTTCGAAAATTGCGCTGATGTAAAGTAGACATGTGGGAAATGTTATTTAGTAACTATTTTGTGTGACATATCTCTCAGATTTATGGGCATAAATTTTCAAAGTTTGAAATTTGCGAAATTTTCAAAATTTTCGCCAAATTTCCTACATTTTCACAAATAAACGCAAAAAATATCGGCCTAAATTTACCACTGACATGAAGTACAATATGTCACGAAAAAACAATGTCAGAATCGCCAGGATCCGTTGAAGCGTTCCAGAGTTATAACCTGTCAAAGTGACACTGGTCAGAATTGCAAAAAATGGCCCGGTCATTAGGGTGTTTTAGTGGCCGGGGGTGAAGGGGTTAAGGACCGAAACATTTTTTTCGTTTTTCAGTTAATTTATTTCCTCCCATTATTCTAAGAGCCATAATGTTTTTAATTTTCCATTGATGGCTTGGTTTTTTATAGGATGAGTTGTACTTTTGAATTACACCATCTATTTTATCATATGATGTAGTACAGGGGTCTCAAACTCGGCTGGGTATAGGGGCCACACAGAGAAAAATAATAATTTGGGGGCTGCATTCTTTGCAGAACAAAGTGACGTTTTTATTGGTATAATATGTTATTTTCTATACACTTTTGATCACTGTTTTTTTCCATTTTTTTTGCTCAATTTTTGTAACAAACATGCACTTTTTTTTGTTTAAATATCCCAAAAAATGTTTGATGGTAAAATTTTTTTTCATGCTTTATTTGATTTTTTCTTTACATTTTATCCTCTTTTTGTAAGTAATATTGTATTACAATTGGCACCATATAGTAATTTTGGCTAACATATTGTAATATTCCCATCTTAGTCCTCATCTTTTAGTAAGTCCCCCATCCTCTTCCCCTTCTTGTAGTAATGTGCACCATCTTGGTCCCCATTCTGTAGTAATGTGCCAATCCTTGCCCCCATCCTGTAGTAATATGCCCATTCTTGTCCCCATCCTGTAGCAATGTGCCCATCCTAATTCCAATGCTGTGGTTATGTGCCCATCCTTGTCCTATCCTGCAGCAATGTGCCCATACATGTCCCCATCCTGAAGTAATCTGCCCATTCTTGTCCCCATCCTGTAGCAATGTGCCCATCCTAATTCCAATGCTGTGGTAATGTGCCTATCCTTGTCCTATCCTGCAGCAATGTGCCTATTTTTGTCCCCATCCTGAAGTAATCTGCCTATCCTTGTCCCCATCTTGTAGTAATGTGCATCTTCTTGACCCCATCCTGTAGTAATGTGCCTCTTCTTGACCCCATCCTGTAGTAATGTGCCTCTTCTTAACCCCATCCTGTAATAATGTGCCCATCATTGTCCCCATCCTGTAGCAATGTGCCCATCCTTGTCCCCATCCTGTAGTAATGTTTCCATCATTCTCACCTTTTACTAATATGCCCATGCTATGCACGTCATAAGTCGTTAAAGGGTTATAATGGCGACTTTCCTGACCCCAGGAGGAGTTAGTAAATCTTTTGGGTCCTCTAAACTTGCCTGCACCCTCACAGATTGGGGCAAGGAACAAGGTGTGGGGAGTTGGGGAATGGGTGTGGAAGGGGCGCTGATTGGGAAAAGTAAAGTTAAAAAAAAACAACAAAAAAACTAACAAAACAAAGATTTTGGTTATGAAGACTACGACTTCCTTTTTACCCAGTTATTCTTTGTACTGGTATAATGTGCAAACCAGTATGGCAAGAGGTTGTGTTCCCTATTACAAACAACCTAGGGAAAGTTTAATCGGATGTAAATAGACTAACTAGAGAATAAAAGAAAAGAATACTGTAGGCCTGGGAACACATGAACACTCAAGAAAAGCAAAGGCAACATGAGCATTGAAAGTAAATCCAGAGGTGAAACTGAATTAAGTCCTCCCCGCTGTGCAGCACAGGAGAGAAAAACAATGGGAAGTTTGGGAGAAACCGAGACAAACTGATCTGGATTTCAGCGAGAGACGGAAAAATTTGAAGGGATTCAACTAGTTTCCATTGAATGCAAAGTTGGACTTTGGTGAAGTTCGTAGAGTGGATTAAAGAGAGTGACCATAAAGGTCCAGTCACACATAACGAGATCGTGAACGAGATCGCAACTACGTCACACTTTCTGGATCGTTTATGAGTCGTTGTTGAAATTGCATGTTGGGTGTCACACATAACGAGTTTATGAACGAGCATGCGTCCCGTATAACGATCTTTCAAATCGCTGGGACCCTGTCACACAGCAACTATGTTAACGATTCCAATCCCATTAGGGGCGTAGTAAAATGCAGTGAGTCACGTAGGCGTGCATTTGCGTCGCCTTTTCCATACCCCCCTCCGCTTTCATTGGCGGCCAATACTGCGTTCTGATTGGGCATGCAGGGGGCGTATCTAGCGGTTAAATTTTGGATCGCGTCACCCTTTGTCACTTCTTTTGCGCTTTGCTTTGAGATAGAACCTGCGTCTCCACCCTCATTCCTTCGTCCATTGTACCCGGTCGCTTTGTTGGTGTGTTTTTCGGATCGAAGCCGCACCTGCACCTGGAGCTAACCAATCGGTGCAGAGAGGGGCGCGGAAACGGGGACGCAACAACACGCCTTCGTGCATCTCATCTAGGTTGTCAACGAAATCGTTAATAGGGTGTCAAACATACAGATTCATGCAGCCCAGCAGGACTCCAACGAGCCAGAATTGGCCCAAGCTGTTCGGCATCGATCAGCGATTTCGCAGCAGGGGGTGAATCGTTGGTACGTGTCAAATGTGACGAGATCGCAATTGAAGTCGTTCTTGCGTCACAGAAACTGTGACGTAGTAACGATCTCGTTTACGATCTCGTTATGTGTGAAGTGGCCTTTAGTGTGGATTCTAGATCAATTCTTTATTTGTAACCATTGAATGGAGATACAACAGGATCTTCCAAAAGTGGACACCCTTCACTTCCCCGAAAAAAAAATAATTTGGAATATTGGTAAATGAAGCTAGTGCCGGAAATAAATAATTTCCAATACTATATATATATAAAACATATCTCTTTGATGAAACTACCATTTGGCATTCCTACAAATATAGGCAACTAATTATGTCAAGAGTAACACTAGTATACATCAACACATAGGATTGTAATCAGATGTAAAATATTTATAGTAAGGAATAATGCAATAAATAATTAGTAGGATGAGATAACAAGGATTGTGTCATGACCACCACACCACCCCTATCCATATGGTCCATTAGGGCATATGTACAGCATGGAGAGGGCTTCGCTGCTTGGGTCCAGTCTCTAGTTCCCATTTCAGTAGACTCAACTTTGTTTTTACATTACATATTTGGTCATTTATGTGAATAGCCTCGATATAATAATACGTTTCATGCAGCAGTTGGCCTTTGTCTACAAAGGGTATAAAGACCATTATACAGTTTAGATGGGTTGTTGGCCAAATGATGGCTCTGTTGGCAGATATCTATGCTGTCTCACCATTACAGAGGACCGCTGGCTCTGGTGAACTCTCTTGCATGCTCTATAAGACTATACAAGAGAGCCACTGACGGACTTCTCTGGCGGCCAACTATCTCTTCTGAGATCATAAAGATTGGCACTCTGATATCGGACATGATGGATTCTTTTTTCTACATTATCATCTGTTGAGTGCATCCATGAAAATTAGACTGATACCTTTCAGTAATTTAATGTGTTTGGGACAATAAGGGAGGCTACAATAACAGTATAACTCGCCTAGGTGTTGAAACGTAAAGTTGCATCAGCAACTTATCTAGTTCTTAATTTTTTAGAGCTGTGCTCTTCCACATGACAACACAAAAAAATGCCATAAAAACTAGTACAGGCCACTCCAAAAAAAAAGGACCCCAATAATCCTTCCCCAACCCTCTTGACTAGAAGACTACAATGAAAGTTAGCGAAGAGTGACCTCCCATTGCTGAAACTTAGAGAGATCCAGTGTGGTCCCAAGTGTCCACCGAGGCTGCAACCCAAAATTAAACTAGGAGCCAGGAGGAGGACATATTACATGTAGATCCGGTTTCCTTCTTTCTTATGTTGCCGCTTGGCTGCCAAAAAAGGCACATTCATAAAACATCTTCTAGAAGAGTTTAGATTGGCTAATATATATAATATATTTGGTACATGTCCGGTACTACCATTCTTTGTTTTGCAAAATTTGCTACAGAATTTGGTAAGCTACAATTCTAGAAATACTTGACAATTTCCTAGAGCAAAAACTAAAGGGACTGGAAAGGTAATAATCTAGTTCAAGCCTTGAGATATGAAGGACCCAAAGATCCCAATTCCATATATGACACTAATTTAAAAAAAATTCACATGATTGCTGGAGGAGCCCTTTTTGCATATTTTGCATTGGAGCCCATTGAGTTTAAGGTCAACGCTTGAGTTCTTGTTGCCTAGTGAGAGTTATCACAAGACATTGATGTTGCTACCAACAGGCATTGATGGAGATTCTATGGATATTGACATCAATACATTGAGCAAGGATTTTTAAAAGCTATTACACATCAGGCCTAATATCTCCCATGCACTTTAAAGTAAAATTGGACAAACCTGATGATTTTTGTGGGAACGGTCAACTATGTATGGGCTTCTTGACTCGATCCCAATAGAAGTTTGGAGAGAGCCGGATCCGTTAAGTTTAGTTACAAAACCCAGTCTATTTTATATCTCCAGAGCTTTGGACAAAGATGTCTTGCAACTCTTTGGCCATTTTACATGTCCAATATCTGGGATTGCTGTGGGTCTCCTAAACTCAACATCCAACTATCTAATATATGTATGGGCCTCTTGACTTATGTATTATAGTCCGAGTACCTACCGCAAGGCATGGACTGGCCTGAGCTCAGCAACCTATGAGGCTGATGAGTTTGGGTCAAGAGAACCGTATGCAGTCCATGCTTCGCGAGGTCAAGTAAGGCCTATGGAGGTCTATGTATTAAAACTTAGAGGACACTTGCGTGCATGAGGTCAAAGATGAAGAATTTTTTTCCAGTTGCAGAATTAAAATAAACCCATATAATTGCGCTCACCTACAAATTCTTGAAGCCTGACAAAGCGATTATTCTGCGGCTTTAGTCTGTAGACATGCACTCAGTAATGGACTACACTGACTCGTCTCTGCATGATCAGATTATCATTAGGACACAGAATAGAGTTGAAAAAAATTCTTATTTTCCAATTAGAGAGTACATGACAATAGATATCCAGCCATGACGCTTTCTTCCCGTCATATGTTTCCCATAGACAGTATATGATAATTAGACGGTACACGGGTGTGACCTCTGACTGGAGTGTGTTCTGTCACCTAAGAAGCCTGTTAACTCCTGAGAAAATCAAATCATGCCTTTAGCAGATAGGTGAGGAACCTGTTCAGCTGGAAACGCTCCTGTCAACCGATACCAGCAAATCCACAGCCTGCGATGCTCACTGTGTTTTCAATAATCACTGCGTAGTATGCTTTATATATATATATATATATATATCTATATATATATATATATAGATATATATATATATATATATATATATAAAAAAAAATATATATATAAATATATATATATATATATATACTAGAAGGTGGCCCGATTCTACGCATCGGGTATTCTAGAATTTACGTATTGTGTAGTTCATGTATGATTTTTGTTATATATATATATATATATATATATATATATAGAGAGAGATGTTGTTGTGTGTAGTTACCAAGTGTTTGTGTAGGCGCTGTACATGTTCTGGGTGTTGTCTGGGTGTGACGGGGGGTGAGAGCGGTGTTGTATGTGTGTTGCGTGTGTTGCGTTGTTTGTGGAGCGCTGTGTGTCTGTAGCGTTGTGTGTGTGTGTTGCGCGGTTTGTGTGTGTGTGGTGTGTTTTGGGGGGAGGTATGTTTTGTGCAATGTGTGTGTTGTGCGGTATGTGCGTATATTTGTGTGTGCCGCGGTGTTTGTGTGTTGCGTGTTGTGTGTGTGCAGCGTTGTCTGTGTGTGTGGGTGTCTGTGTAGGGCAGTTGTTTGTGGTTCCCAGTGTGTGTGTGTGTGTGTGTGTGGTGTGTTGTGCAGTGCGCGCGCGCGTGTGTGTGTGTGTGTGTGTGTGTGTGTGTGTGTGCATCAGCCTCTCTTCTCTCAGCCTACCTCTCCCAGCCTCCCTCCTCCCAGCCTCCCTCAGCATCAGCCTCCCTCTCCCAGCCTCCCCAAGCATCAGCCTCCACCAGCATCAGCCTCTCTCCTTCCAGCCTCCCCCAGCATCAGCCTCCGACAGCATCAGCCTCCCTCTCCCAGCCTTCCCCAGGGTGAGCCTCTCTCCTCCCAGCCTCCGTCCTCCCAGCCTCCCCCTCCCAGCCTCCCTCAGCATCAGCCTTCCGCTCCCAGTTTCCCCCAGCATCAGCCTCCCCATGCATCAGCCTCCACCAGCATCAGCCTCTCTCCTTCCAGCCTCCCCCAGCATCAGCCTCCCCTTCCCAGCCTTCCCTAGGATCAGCCTCTCTCCTCCCAGCCTCCTTCCTCCCAGCCTCCCTCAGCATCAGCCTTCCGCTCCCAGTCTCCCCCATCATCAGCCTCCCCAAGCATCAGCCTCCACCAGCATCAGCCTCTCTCCTTCCAGCCTCCCCCAGCATCAGCCTCTCTACTTCCAGCCTCCCTCAGCATCAGCCTCCCGTTCCCAGCCTTCCCCAGGATCAGCCTCTCTCCTCCCAGCCTCCTTCCTCCCAGCCTCCCTCAGCATCAGCCTTCCCCTCCCAGTCTCCCCTAGCATCAGCCTCCCCAAGCATCAGCCTCCACCAGCATTAGCCTCTCTCCTTCCAGCCTCCCCCTGCATCAGCCTCCCCAAGCATCAGCCTCCACCAGCATCAGCCTCCCTCGTCCCAGCCTCCCCCTCCCAGCCTCCCCCAGCATCAGCCTCTCTCTTCCCAGCCTTCCCCATGATCAGCCTCTCTGCTCCCAGCCTCCTCCAGCACGCCGTGCTCCTCTGCCGACACTCACACACCCGATCGCATCCACTCACACACACCCGATCGCATCCACTCACACACACCCGATCGCATCCACTCACACACACCCGATCGCATCCACTCACACACACCCGATCGCATCCACTCACACACACCCGATCGCATACACTCACACACACCCGATCGCATACACTCACACACACAGACACTGACGATATCGCACATACGCGCTTATACTCACAACATCCGGGGATATCACATGCTTCTGGCCATGTGATCCTCCCGCAGGTCCTGGAAGATCACAACAGCACAGTCCCGCCGCCGAGAAGCAAGCGATATCCCAGGATGTTGTGAGTATGTGGATGCGATGTGATGTGTGTGTGTGAGTGAGTGTGATCTGATTTGTGTGTGTATGTGTGCTGTTATGTGTCTGTATGTTCCGCAGCTGCAGGACCTTGATGTGTGGATGCGATGTGATGTGTGTGTGAGGTGTGTATGAGAGTGAGTGGGAGCCGGTGTACACTGGTAACTATGATACACATCGGGTAACTAAGGGACCTTAGTTACCCGATGTGTATAATGGTTACCAGCTTTCACGGCCTCCGTCAAGATGCCAGCATCGCAAGGTTATGTGTGGCGCTGCTGGGATCGTGACGGAGCCGGTGTAGAAGCAAGCGATATCCCAGCATGTTGTGAGTGTGTGGATGTGATGTGTGAGGTGTGTGTGAGAGTGAGTGTGATGTGTGTGTACTCACCTGGGAGTCGCGGCTCCGTGTCAGTTGGGGCAGAGCGAGCGTGCATTGCGTGAGGGGGGCGGGGCCTGCAGAGAGCCGGGGCGAGAGGCCAATCCGTGTGGGGGGGCGGGGCCATGGCGAGCCCAGCGGCCAATCAGCTTTGTGTCACCGTAAGGACACAATTTCGGAGCATGACAGACAGACAGACAGACAGACAGACAGACAGACAGACAGACAGAATAAGGCAATTATATATATAGATAAATAATTGTCATATAGGTTAAAGAACATTTCCTCAAAAAAAAAAATCTTAAAAAATCCTCATGATCTAGATTGCGTCCAATGTGCAATTAATGCTGTGGTTTTCCAAATTTGTTAAAGAATTTTGAAAAATATTAAAAAAAAATTCTGTGCTTTTGCAAAGTTTTAAAACTTTAAAGGTTAAACTTTTAAATATTAAAACTTAAAGAAATAAAAATAGCTAAGAGGGATTTTTTTTGATAATCTAATTTTATAGGATTATTAAGCCATCACATGCATTGCCTGTATTAATATGTTTTTTGCTCATAGTTAGGGCACCATTGTTTTGTATGGCCGGGTTGGCTTATTTCTCAGAGCTGTATCGTGTATGCAATCATTAACATTCACATGATATTAAATAATTAATTAAGGCCAATTAAGGGCACAGCAATAAGACTTGCAGAACCTGAAATGACTTGCTATCACCTGAGAACAAAGGCTTATCAATTTACTGCTAATATGTTTCACATACAGTGATTTATTCGCTGAGTAAACAATAGACTCTCCCTAATCTTCTCACATAGTATCTGTTCCAATTTGGGATCTCATCTTACAGCCCACCCCATACAAAGTAGTCTAATGATGGCCAAATCCACCAATATCGATGAGTTTGATGGGGGCCTTGGATAATTAGTTGTTGGGGGAGTTAAGTATCCGGCATGCCCGATGTTAGACTGCTGATCCTTTTGTTCTCCCAGCGATGAACCACCACCAAAGATGTCTGGCAACAGCTTTCAGAGAACCAAGGAAGCTTGGCCAAATGGGTGTGTGGGAGAACCGTCTGGGATGACTACTGGCAGGAACGTTGTGCTGATCCATTGGTCAGCCAGTAGCCACCTGTTTGGTGGTCTTAGCTGTGGAGGGGTACCATGGTCTATTTACGCATCTAGTTAAAAAGATGCCAAAGAAGACACATTAGACTAATGTTGGTCAGCCCCACTGATATCGATGTGTTTGTCCAATGGTCTACTCTGAAGATCTTTCGCGCATAATGGGTTTTGGACTACTAATAGCATAGTTCTCCCACAGATAAGCCACTGGCCGATGTACTAGCCGGTGGCTTTCTCATGGAGAACACAGGAGCACTTAGCCGAACGAGCACCCCTGTGTTTGAGAGAGTCGGCCTAGATGGTCATCTAATGTTTATGACTAGCTTAAAGAATACCCTTTTCGTTGACGAATGGTGCTACACCTCAAAATCTGTGGTCAAGATCAGCTACAGGTTAGATCATTATTCTTTGAAACCCCTCTAAACTGAGTATCGATAAGTTCCTAGTATGGATGATTTCAGTCAAAACGATTATTCATTATGTCATTTCTAATGAGTCATCGTTTCAGTTGACCATGGACACCATCATCGTATGGGAAAAGTAGTTTACATTTGTGGATAAAAGATCCTTAATTCCCTAATGATCTTGTTATGAAAGTTCCCAAAAGGTTACCAGAAAGATCGTTCACCCTTCACCTCCTACCAGAAAGATCGTTCACTCTTCACCTCCTAAGTCTTTGAACATATATGGCTAGTTTGAATGATTGGAATAGCCACTATGGTCTTAATGGGTATATGGCTCAAATTTTAGATATTTTGAAACCATATACAAAGCCTGTACAGCACAGCCCCGTGATTGCTGTCGGAAATTGCACCTTAGCTCCTATTCACCGCAATAGGATTAAAGCCCCCACAAATCTGATGTTGATGATATCCAATGGATACAAAGTACTTTGTGTTAAAAAATACATCAACCAATGCTTAAAGGGTTATTCCTATCTTCATAAATGGTTAGTGTCAGATAGAACTTGCAAATACAAGGAAATTACACAGTGAGAAACCTACAGTGACATCTCAGCAGGAGTCAATCTAAAGTGAGAGGAGAAGACAATGAGGATGATCCCTTTTGGCAAGTTCTATTCAAAAGTGTCAATCTTGGATAAATATAAAGCCCCTGACTCTCAACATGGTACCATAATCCTTCCCCCACATATCACTTCTATCCAAAAGAGGACATAACACTTAATGGGGGAAGTAAAGCCCAAATCATTGCTCTCTTATGTCTGCTAATCCTACACACACAAGTTCCACTGTCAACCCCAGAATCCAACAATGACTATATTTATAGCAGTTGACCTAAAAACATCAAATTTCCAAAAGAAGTAAAAATATGGTGGCTTCTTACCAGCATATGTGTCCAGGGCAGTTGGCTGGTATTCTGTTGGGTAACCGTTTATGGTGTAGCTGACCACCAGACTGGTCTTGCCCACCGCTCCATCGCCAACGAGGACACACTTTATCCCCAGTTCTTGGCTGTTGGGTCTGGATGAGTTTCTCCTCCTTGAAGAACCTGATAGCTGTGGACTCAGCCTGTCCAGCTCAGAACAGTCCAGCATCACTCGAGGTGGCATGATAAGAACAGTCCAAGGCTCTACGACAAAAGCCTAAAAGATTAATCCACTTTCTTTTTTTTCATCGGATACTTGGTGCCAACAGCTCCTCAAACGACCTTACCATGAGGGAATTTTACCATTATTGTACTGCAAGCGCATCCCACTCAAAGCTTTTTACTCTGTCATGCTAAACAGGTGTGACTATGTCATTGCCTGCTCTCCAACTGGTTTTTAGGCTTTGAGCCAGCCTTATTTATACCCTCCCTCCCAGGATGGTAATTGGAGCCTACAAACTTCCTTATAGAAAGGACACTCACAATGGTGTAATCACTTGTAGTGCGAGACATATCAAGAAGAACGTGCTAAACTCAAGCGTTTAAGATAGTCAATGCAGAAAAAAATACTTTGAAAGTTGCATGATTTACCTCTTATATATATATATATATATATATATATATATATATATATATATATATATATATATATATATATATATATATATATATATATATATATATATATATATTCTTCTTTTTTATTTATTTGTTTTGTATTATTTAAATGCATTTAAGATAATCCTGGCAGGAAAAAAAA
The DNA here is from genome assembly GCF_048569485.1 of Anomaloglossus baeobatrachus. Lineage (NCBI taxonomy): Eukaryota > Metazoa > Chordata > Amphibia > Anura > Aromobatidae > Anomaloglossus > Anomaloglossus baeobatrachus. Next base: position 119,720,621 of record NC_134364.1, read on the forward strand.
TACTTGAAAAGTTGCATGATTTACCACACACACACACACACTCACACGCATACACACACACATATATATATATGTGTATGTATATCTATATACATATATATATATATATTTCTTATTTTTTATGTTATTTAAATGCATTTAAGATACTCCATGCATGAAAAAAATACTCTAAAAGTTTCATGATTTACACACACACACAAATATATATATATATATATATATATAAAAAATATATATATATATTTCTTTTATTTTTGTTTATATTAGTAAATTGCATTCAAGATCATTCATCATTCACGCAGGAAAAAAAATACTCAAAGTTGCATGTATTTATTTTTTTTTATATATACAGTTAGGTCCAGAAATATTTGGACAGTGACACAATTTTCGCGAGTTGGGCTCTGCATGCCACCACATTGGATTTGAAATGAAACCTCTACAACAGAATTCTAGTGCAGATTGTAACGTTTAATTTGAAGGTTTGAACAAAAATATCTGATAGAAATTGTAGGAATTGTCACATTTCTTTACAAACACTCCACATTTTAGGAGGTCAAAAGTAATTGGACAAATAAACCAAACCCAAACACAATATTTTTATTTTCAATATTTTGTTGCGAATCCTTTGGAGGCAATCACTGCCTTAAGTCTGGAACCCATGGACATCACCAAACGCTGGGTTTCCTCCTTCTTAATGCTTTGCCAGGCCTTTACAGCCGCAGCCTTCAGGTCTTGCTTGTTTGTGCGTCTTTCCGTCTTAAGTCTGGATTTGAGCAAGTGAAATGCATGCTCAATTGGGTTAAGATCTGGTGATTGACTTGGCCATTGCAGAATGTTCCACTTTTTTGCACTCATGAACTCCTGGGTAGCTTTGGCTGTATGCTTGGGGTCATTGTCCATCTGTACTATGAAGCGCCGTCCGATCAACTTTGCGGCATTTGGCTGAATCTGGGCTGAAAGTATATCCCGGTACACTTCAGAATTCATCCGGCTACTCTTGTCTGCTGTTATGTCATCAATAAACACAAGTGACCCAGTGCCATTGAAAGCCATGCATGCCCATGCCATCACGTTGCCTCCACCATGTTTTACAGAGGATGTGGTGTGCCTTGGATCATGTGCCGTTCCTTTTCTTCTCCAAACTTTTTTCTTCCCATCATTCTGGTACAGGTTGATCTTGGTCTCATCTGTCCATAGAATACTTTTCCAGAACTGAGCTGGCTTCATGAGGTGTTTTTCAGCAAATTTAACTCTGGCCTGTCTATTTTTGGAATTGATGAATGGTTTGCATCTAGATGTGAACCCTTTGTATTTACTTTCATGGAGTCTTCTCTTTACTGTTGACTTAGAGACAGATACACCTACTTCCCTGAGTGTGTTCTGGACTTCAGGTGATGTTGTGAACGGGTTCTTCTTCACCAAAGAAAGTATGCGGCGATCATCCACCACTGTTGTCATCCGTGGACGCCCAGGCCTTTTTGAGTTCTCAAGCTCACCAGTCAATTCCTTTTTTCTCAGAATGTACCCGACTGTTGATTTTGCTACTCCAAGCATGTCTGCTATCTCTATGATGGATTTTTTCTTTTTTTTCAGCCTCAGGATGTTCTGCTTCACCTCAATTGAGAGTTCCTTAGACCGCATGTTGTCTGGTCACAGCAACAGCTTCCAAATGCAAAACCACACACCTGTAATCAACCCCAGACCTTTTAACTACTTCATTGATTACAGGTTAACGAGGGAGATGCCTTCAGAGTTAATTGCAGCCCTTAGAGTCCCTTGTCCAATTACTTTTGGTCCCTTGAAAAAGAGGAGGCTATGCATTACAGAGCTATGATTCCTAAACCCTTTCTCCGATTTGGATGTGAAAACTCTCATATTGCAGCTGGGAGTGTGCACTTTCAGCCCATATTATAGATATAATTGTATTTCTGAACATGTTTTTGTAAACAGCTAAAATAACAAAACTTGTGTCACTGTCCAAATATTTCTGGCCCTGACTGTATATATATATATAGGCCACCTTCTAGTATATATATATATATATATATATATATGTATATAATTTATATGAATTTTTTTATTGTTTTTATAAATAATAATAATAATAATTTTGTTAAATAACATAACATTTTGGTATGAAATAGAAATAAAAAAAGCGCTGAATCTCTGTAGATTTTGACGTTCTGTATTGTTTGCAAAAATTAAAAAATATCTCGAATAAAAAATATCTTGAATAAGATTGTCTTGTCAGACCTGCATCACAGTTGCCTACTTTTGGGGGACAATTTTTTTTTTCTTACTTTTATGTATTTTTGGATAAAAATAATTTTAGTAATTGGGTTTTGTTGAAAAGTTATTTTGCATCGTTTGCCTTCTATGGCCACTGTGTTACATTGTGTATAGCTGGATGCAGAATGAGTTCACTGACTAAATCTCAGTTAACTCTTTCTGAAAGTCCAAAGAAAATGTTTAACCTTTTTTTAAGCTATGGTGTCTGTTTTATACTTCTACGACATAGCTATATTACAGATCAGCACAAACAATAGGACACCCAAAGAAGTATATTGAACCAATTTCATACAGAGGCATACCGATTTTTCAGTCTGGGTGGGCATGCCAGGGAGCTAAATTGCAGCAAAGGTGTAAGAAGGCAGTCAAAATGGAGTCAAAATGGACTGGCTGAAATCCAGAAGCATTATTTTTTTTAATTCTGCTACTCTAGAAGCTGGAACAAAAATAGCACAGCTATATCATTAAATCTGCAGTAATCCACAAGATCCGTACAGGTCAGGTTTGTAATTATTTTGTACTGACCTCTAGAGGCCAATGTGAAAACTGCAACATTTTCAAATTTGGAGATATTCATTGATATTCATGGGTCTTGATTCTGTTCCAAATAATCTTTAAAAAGGTTGAACTTTTTTTTTTTATTTTTTTTAAGCAAACTTTACTATACTATAACCAAAAAGAGTCATAAATCCACCATAGTAAAGAATTAAATTCATTTATTTAACATATACAAAGTAATACAACAGTTATAATAAAAGACATGGTGCTGGTGAGGAGTACAAATGAGGAGAGCACCAAGATGTAGATGAAACTAACACAGGGTGGAGATAAAGTGCACATGCATAACAGCAGCAGACATACTTAGCTCCAAAGTAGGAAGCACTCACCCATAATACCCTGGAATCCTTAAAGTGGTTCGCCTCCAGGACCCCGATGCGCGTTTTGTGTGGGCTTCTTCTGGGGGTCCTGGAGGCGCACAATATCTAATATATAAAGCTGAGTGTATGTATGTATGTATGTCCGCTAAAGGAATCCGCACCGTTGCATTTACAATCACTAAATTTTTCAAAGACACCCCATTTGACTCAGGGAACGTCAGACTATGTTTTGAGGGGAAATTTTAACCCCGCACTTTACAGTTATTCGCCAAAAAACCTGCTTCCATTAAAGTCAATGGAGCTGTGAGCCACAATGCAGCCAGAATTTCAGAAGAATGCGCAGCCATGCCCTTATATGGAATGTTGGCATGTCACTATGCAGCCAGGGAAAGAGACAGACAGTGACAGACAGACAAAGAGACAGGGAAATAGACAGGGAAAGAGACAGACAGAGAAAGAGACAGACAGGGAAAGAGACAAACAAGGAAAGAGACAGTCAGGGAAAGAGAGAGAGATAGAGAGGGAAAGAGAGAGAGACAGACAGAGACAGGGAAAGAGACAGACAGACAAGGAAAGAGAAAGACAGAGAGACACACAGACACAGACAAACACAAACAGACACAGAAAGAGACAGACAGGGAAAGAGAAAGACAGAGACAGGCAGAGGAAGACAGACAAAGAAACAGACAAAGACAAAGAGACAGACGGAAAGCGATGTACCGCCCCCACGTCAACAGCAGAGACTGCTTGGATCCGGATCCGCAGGGGCTCGAGGGGTCTCCGGACCCGGGAGGGGTCGCGCGGTCACTCGAAATAAAAGGGGGGTATTTACAGGGAGTTTTGTGTTTAGAGTTCGTGACGCCACCCACGGTGTTGTGAATGTTAGTTATGTTTTGGCTGCTGGGAGGCTCCCTCTGGTGGCCAGGAATGGTTTAGACTGGGACCAGGTGTGTTGTGCAATGGGGGTTTCCTTTGCTAAATCTCTGCTTATTTAAATCCTTGTCTGATTGCAGGCTGTTGCCGGATTTCAGTTGTTCTTTGTATCTCCAGCCTGCTTCATCCTGCTCTACAGCACATCTACCCCAGATAAGTGCTTGCTCTTTATTTATTGTCTGGTTCTTTTGCTTATCTGGGTTTGTCTTTTGCTGTGGTTGTTTTCAGTTTATTTGCATGCAGGGATTTTCCCCCTCAGTGGTTTGTTGGGGAACTCCCTGCAGTTCTGTTTGGAGTATAGCTCCTTTGAGTCCATGTGTTTGTGGCTTGTTGAATTTGTTATGATTCTTGTTTTCTGTTCATTGCTATGACAAGGGCACCTGGTATAGGACGGAGTTCAGATCATGCGATCTGAGGGCCTTTTTGTACTATCAGGAATTTGGAATTTTGCAGGGTTTTTCTCTGGCCACCATCAGTCTTTTTCCTGTCCTTTCCTATATTAGTCAACGGGGGCCTCACCTTTTGCTAATCCTGTCATCTATCTGTGTATTGTGTTTTTCCTATATCACCGCAGTCTTTTAATGTGGGGGGCTTGCTATTCTTGTCTATTTTCTGAGGCAGAGAGTTATTCATCTTTCCTTCCTTTAGGATAGTTAGTTCTTCGGCTGGGTTCGCGGTGCACAGGATGTTAGTTCACCCCTCGGCTACTTCTAGTTGTGATGGTTAGTAAGGGGATGGCGGCCAGATTAGTTGCCAATGCTCTTGTCACCTTTTGCCAATGATTTGTGGTGGTCTTCCATGGTTCCGGATCATAACACCACGGTGTGTGGTAAGGTGGAGCACCACCGCTCCTGTTGGGAGCGCTCGGTGGCGATGGAATGGCAGCTAGCTGTTTAACCCCTCCATGGGTAGGGGGATATTGCCCCGGGGCTCGGAGATAGTGCGAGGGGGATGCCATTGGAGAGCAAAGGGTCACTGCGTACTCACTCAATTACCAGAACGCTTGAAGCTACTTCCCGGTCTAGGGTCCACGTACCCTGCCATGCCCTGGCCCCTGCCCGGAGATGGCTCAAAGCCGCCAGCTGTTCTGCTCGGCAGTTCCATGCCCCTTGACACGATCCCCTGCGACCGGGGTTCCAGCTCCTACTAGGCCCAGACCAACGTCTGCCACCTAGTATTATCAGGCAGCCCAGCTCCTGACCTCTCCACTTGAGAGTCACTCCACAACTGACTAGTCCTGACACTCCTGACCCTCCTTAACCAAATCCCTAAGTGGGTGGCCCTATTCCCCTCAGGCTACGCATTGGTGTGTCTGGTGGGTGTGGTGCAGAGTGTTTCTAGGATTTTTGATTGGCTCATTCTTAGCAACACCAAAGGCCAGGGACCTGTAACCAAGGAGGAGATGTATTTCATGCAAAAGGGCAGATTGCGCAATATCCTGTGACGACCTGATAGGCCAGGGCGTCACAGAGACAGACAGAGAAAGAGACAGAGAGACAGGAAAAGAGACAGGGAAAGAGACAGGGAAAGAGACAGACAGACAGGGAAAGATACAGATAGAGACAGGCACAGACAGACAGACAAAGAAACACACAGACAAAGAGAAAGACAGAAAGAGACAGACAGATAAAGAGAGACAGACAGGGAAAGAGAAGGGAAAGAGAAAGACAGGCAGGGAAAGAGACAGACATGGAAAGATACAGACAGAGACAGGCAGAGATAGACAGACAAAGAAACACACAGACAAAGAGAAAGACGGAAAGAGACAGACAGATAAAGAGAGACAGACAGGGAAAGAGAAGGGAAAGAGAAAGACAGGCAGGGAAAGAGACAGACATGGAAAGATACAGACAGAGACAGGCAGAGATAGACAGACAAAGAAACAGATACAGACAAAGAGACAGACGGAAAGAGACAGACAGGGAAAGAGACAAACAGACAGGGAAAGAGACAGGGAAAGAGACAGACAGAGACAGGCAGAGACAGACATACAAAGAAACAGACACAGACAAAGAGACAGATGGAAAGAGACACACAGACAGGGAAAGAGACAGACACAGAGATAGAGAGACAGGCAGACAGAGAAAGAGATAGAGACAGACAGGGAAAGAGACAGAGAGAGAGAGACAGATAGACAGGCATAGACAGACAGGCACAGACAGATAGGCACAGACAGACAGACAGAAAGGGAGACAGACAGAGACTGGGAGAGAAACAGAGAGACAGTTACTATCCTGGGCAATGCCGGGTACTACAGTTAGTATTATCTTATTGTATTTCTGAACACTTTTTGGCTTGTTGTGTTTGGGGTGGAATTATTTACCTTTTTAACCCCTTAGTGACGGAGCTAATTTTCACCTTAATGACCAGACCAAATTTTGCAATTCTGACCAGTGTCACTTTATCAGGTTATAGCTCTGGAACGCTTCAACGGATCCCAGTGATTTTGAGATTGTTTTTTTCGTGACATATTGGACTTCATTTTAGTACCAAATTTTGGACAAAAATTTTTGCGTTTATTTGTGAAAAAAAATGAATTTTGGCAAAATTTTTGAAAATTTTGAAATTTTCAACTTTTGATTTTTTTTACCGTTAAACCAGAGAGTTCTGTGACACAAAATAGTTAATAAATAACATTTCACACTTGTCTACTTTACATCAGCACAATTTTGGAAAAAAAAATCTTTTTTGTTAGGAAGTTAGAAGGGTTCAAAGTTCATCAGCAATTTCTCATTTTTACATCAAAATTTACAAAACCATTTTTTTAGGGACCACATCACATTTGAAGTGATTTTGAGAGGCCTAGATGACAAAAAATACCCAAAAGTGACACCATTCTAAAAACTGCACCCCTCAAAGTACTCAAAACCACATTCAAGAAGTTTATTAACCCTTTAAGTCCTTCACAGGAACTAAAGCAATGTGGAATGAAAAAAGCAAAAAATAAAATTTTACCTAAAAATGTTGCTTTACCCCAAATGTAATCAATTTTAGAAGAAATAAAAATACAAAATGGACCCCAAAACTTGTTACCCACTTTCTTATGAGCGCGGTGATACCCCACATGTGGTCAGAAACCTCTGTTTGGACAAATGGGAGGGCTCGGAACAGAAAGTGCAATATTTGAATTTTGCAAGGCAAATTTGGCTGAAATAGATTGCGGACACCATGTTGCATTTACAGGTCCGCTAAGGTACCTAAACAGAAGAAAGCCCTCACAAGTGATACCATTTTTGAAGCTAGACCCCTCAAGGCTTCTATTTAGGGGTATAGTGAGCATTTTAGACCCACAGGTACTTCACAGATTTTGATAACGTTACGTTGTCATATTAAAAATTTTCATTTTTTTTTCAAAAATGTTGCTTTAGCATTAATTTTCTCACTTTTTCAAGAGGTAATTCCAAAAATTGGACCCCAATGTTTGGTACCCACTTTCTTATGAGCGTGGTGGTACCCTACATGTGGTAAGAAACCTCTGTTTGGACAAATGGGAGGGCTCGGAAGACAAGGAGCAATATTTGAATTTTGGAAAGCAAATTTGGCTGAAAAAGATTGCGGGCACCATGTTGCATTTGTAGGGCCCCTAAGGTACATTAACAGCAGAAACCCCCCACAACTGACCCAATTTTGGAAACTAGACCCCTCGAGGAATTTATTTAGATGTTTGATGAGTACCCTGAACCCCCAGGTGCTTCACAGAATTTTATAATGTTGAGCCATGAAAATAAAAAAATTAAATTTTAACACAAAATTGTTACTTCAACCATGTAGCTTTTTTTTTCACAAGGGTAAAAGGAAAAAATCACCATAAAATGTATTGTGCAATTTCTCCTGAGTTCGCCGATACATCATATGTGGTGGAAATCAACTGTCTGGGTGCACGGCAGGGCGCGGAATGAAAGGAGCGCCATTTGATTGCAAAATTGGCAGGAATCATTAGCGCACACCATGTTGCGTTTGGAGACCCCCTGAAGTGGCTAAACAGTAGAACTCCCCCACAACTGACCCCATTATGGAAACTATGCCCCTCAAGGATTTTATCTAGGGGTATAGTGTGCATTTTGAACCCACAGGTACTTCACAGAATTTTATAACAATAGGTTGTCATATTGAAAATTTTCTTCTTTTTCACAAAAGTGATGATTTAGCACCAAATTTTCCACTTTTACAAGATGTAACTGTCGCAGGCGGAGGAGGGGACGCCGAGCTCTCCCTCTGCTCGGGTCCGGCTGCTGCGGCTGCTGCGGCCTGCTGCTGCTCGGTGGCTCGAGCGATGGGCCGGATCCCGGGGACTCGAGCGGCGCTCTTCGCCCGTGAGTGAAAGGGGATTGGGTTTTGGGATAGTTTATTGTCCGTGACGCCACCCACGGCTGTGGTGATTGAGTGGACACCACCGCTGCTCTGTTTGGGGAGCCCGGGAGTGCTGGTACGGAGCAGCCAGTTGTTGATTTGCCCCTCCGTGGGTAGGGGTCTTGGTGCTCCCGGGGCCCAGTGATAGGGTTGGTATGGTGGACAGGCGGGTATGGGGCCTGTGGAGGTGCAGGGGCGCAGGGGCAGCGCTGTGCCGCACGGCACGGAGGTACTCACTCAGCCAGTAAACACGACACAGTTCTCGGTAAACAAACGGCTGGTTGGACGGGTCCCTCGGACGGTTACGGTGCTGCAGTTCCCTGCAGTTAGCGGTGACGGTCTCTTCCCTGCACCTATGTAAAGTCTCTTGGTAGCGATGGGTTCCCACCGGTTACCCACTCCTCGGCTTCAATCTGGGCCGAAGGAGCCCTACTTTGCCCGCAGGCGCTGGCCCTGGGAAACTGGTGCCCTGGCGGTGGCGGTGTCTCCCCTTCACGGTCGGGCTGTTGCCTTCAATCGGGACTTGGTTGTTAGGAGACAGAGGTCCCCTTCACTGACGGATTTGGCAAATTATGGCGACTCCTAGCCTTGCCGGGATCCGAAAGGCCCCTGCCCTGGTGCTGACTGTTCTTCGTATACTGCTCCGGTACCGCCGGGTCACCACCCGTCCGCGGTCCTTCCAGCAACCTCCAAGCAGTCCCCCTGCAGACTATCCCCGCCAACAAAACATAACTCACATCAAGAGCCATTAAATAGTAAGCACCAGGCCTACCTAATTTAGGCAGGGGAGGTGCCAGCACTACTCATTATAGGAATAAACAACGGGAGAACGAGAGTAAAGTGCAAAAATGTACATAATTTTTATTGAATACACAACAAGACAAATATTTCATTAAAATGGTACACTACCAATATCCTAGGGATGCCGACATATAGGATTAGACCAATTTAAATAGCCAATCCAATGAGTCAAAGAATTAACTAGTAAATATCTATGTAGATGGCGGCTAATAGCCTAAAAAGGTCAAAATAGTTGGAAAAATTCACAGAAAAAAGGGGCTGCTGAATGAGAAGTAAGATATAGTCAGATCAAACCGTGGTTACCCACCATATAAGGGTGGGGAATCAAGGTGATCCCGCTGGCTGTACTGTTACTAAACACTAGTGCACAGCAGAATAAGGATCCACATGAAGTAATCATATAGCACAGGTGTGCAACTTAAAAAAATTTCTCTTACCTAAAGTGCTGAGGTGCAGAGTAAACCAATGCAGGAAAGCCAGCCATATAAACAAGCAGTCCCTATGAAGTATAGGAAGGCATCCCTAAGGGCATCCTGGGGTCTCCATCCGACGCGCGTTTCGCGAGGATAGCTTTATCAAGGTGGAAAACCAAAGTAATAACCCCATGACCTACATGCCTATTATATATACCCCTCCTAATGTGAAATCCAACAGCTGGGTGGCCGGAAATGACATGGAGACAGGAAGTGACATCGCTTGACAACAAGCTTGTATCAACATCGTACCTCAAAGTGGTTTAAAATATGTGTAATCTAAGGGTCCGTGGTGCGTCCAGGCTAGTCTCAATTGGGCCGCTAGACCCAGGACCTTATATGGTGGGTAACCATGGTTTGATCTGACTATATCTTACTTCTCATTCAGCAGCCCCTTTTTTCTGTGAATTTTTCCAACTATTTTGACCTTTTTAGGCTATTAGCCGCCATCTACATAGATATTTACTAGTTAATTCTTTGACTCATTGGATTGGCTATTTAAATTGGTCTAATCCTATATGTCGGCATCCCTAGGATATTGGTAGTGTACCATTTTAATGAAATATTTGTCTTGTTGTGTATTCAATAAAAATTATGTACATTTTTGCACTTTACTCTCGTTCTCCCGTTGTTTATTCCTATAATGAGTAGTGCTGGCACCTCCCCTGCCTAAATTAGGTAGGCCTGGTGCTTACTATTTAATGGCTCTTGATGTGAGTTATGTTTTGTTAATGTGTGTTCCTGTGCTTCTCACAGATTACTTGCATCCGAGCATGGATTTCCGCGCCCGTGATCGGGCTTGGTCAGTACATTTCGATAATGTTCTGAAAGACCACAACAAGGATACCACTAATGATGTCAATTCGCCCAACAGTGATATTTTGATTTTTAAATACAAGGAGTTGCTTAAAAGGAGATTGAGAATTTGTTGGAATCGCGCATTACTTTCTAAATACCTTGACAGAGACATGATCCCTCGGGGCCTGCGGGTCCAGATATTCCCATCCTTTCCGGTGGAAGATCCTTCCTTCCGTGAGAGGTGGGAGTGTCTGGCCCAAACATGCTCCTTGGGATTTGTGTCTCTGTTGAAGGAACATAATACAACGACTCTCTCCACTATGGAGGTAGAGTTAGAGGAGCTTGAGAAAACCATCAAGAGCAATTGCACAGCTGATGTTGTCACTGGGATGGAGGCCGAAATTGAAAAAGAGCTGTCCAAATTGGAGAAAGAGGTCTGTGGTCAGAAATTGAAAAAATTCAACAGAGATATAAGTGATTATGCCAGTTCTACTGCATATAGATGGCAAACTAGATCCAGAACGGGCCCTCGGGGTAGAACCATCACTCGTGGCCAGTCTGCATCTCTGTCGTCCCTTACTTCGCTTGGCGAGTCATCGGAGGCATCGGGCGGCGGCAGTGAAGTCGAATCAAGCGTTGGTGCCCGAGTAAAAACCAACCGCAATAAGCAACAGACCACCAGACAGGGGGGAAGGAATAGACTCCAGGTGATTAATCTTTCTACACACATACTCTCCAACGACCAGTTGGAGGTATTATCAAGGGGTCTAACCTTCTCCCCTGTCAATAATTTTGATTTTTTTACAGCTTTAAAAGATACCCACCTTTTCGCACGGAAGCTAATACTTAAGAGACTTCACCACAGACGAGACGACACGTGATTGGATAGTCCCGCGGAGAGGGAGGCTCTGCAGGTATTAGAGGACCTGCTTGAAGAACAGTCCAGTGCCACAGCAGGTGTGTTTCCCAGGTCACTTCTGCCCAGATCTACAAGTTTTCCCCCCTTGTCCCTTTGTCCTGCTATTGAGATTTTCACCCGCCTAGTGTCTAGTGACCTTAAACAAATTCCATCGCAGAGACGGCATGATAATCTTACCTATAGACAGAGACTAGCGCTAGAGGAGTTAAACAATATATCAGATATCGTAATAAAACTGTATCGTATCGTAATCACTACCCTTTTTAGGCTATTAGCCGCCATCTACATAGATATTTACTAGTTAATTCTTTGACTCATTGGATTGGCTATTTAAATTGGTCTAATCCTATATGTCGGCATCCCTAGGATATTGGTAGTGTACCATTTTAATGAAATATTTGTCTTGTTGTGTATTCAATAAAAATTATGTACATTTTTGCACTTTACTCTCGTTCTCCCGTTGTTTAGACTATCCCTGCCGTCTGCTGACCTTGCTGTCACAGTCCGGGGCACACACCCGGACCAACTTCAGGCTTTCTTAACTGTTTCTTTGCTGTCGCCACTCTTACTGTCCTCCTTTACCACTTCACTGTTTACTCCTGACACTTCAAACTCTCTCTCTGATCTGCCTGGTTTTCCCGCTTCCAGGGCTGTGAACTTCTTGGTGGGCGGAGTCAACCGCCTGGCCCACCCCCTGGTGTCGACATCAGCCCCTGGAGGAAGGCAACAAGGATTTTGGGTTAGCTTGGTGTACCTGCAGGGAATGTGGGGTGCATGTGATGTTGTGACCTGTGACCCCTGGCTTGCCCAGGGCGTCACATAACACCAAAAAGTGGACCCCTCATTTTGTTACCCACTTTCTTACGAGTCCAGCGATACCCAACATGTAGTCAAAAACGTCTGTTTGGGCAAACGGCAGGACTTGGAACGGAAGGTGCACTTTTCACATTTTGGATTATTTGATTTGCAGAGCCTATGTGTTATCAGAACAACTGAAAACCCACATAAATGTATTTTTTGTACATTTTATCTTGGAGTGAAGGGCAAAATGTGGAGGAAAATACCGCCAATTATATGGCAGACTTGTGCTTGTTCCAGAGATGAAGGAACACCAGGAGGGCTAGAAGGACACTTTAATTTTTCAGAGACTGGTCGTACAACGTCTGTTTAGCACCATCAATCCCTATATGAGGGACAATTGTGCCAGCCGACATGGTACACCATAACAGGCTCCTACCTGCCAAGGTCGGAACCGCTATATGCACAAAACAACCAGTCCCCTACAGGGTTATAAAAGTATTGTCCAGTACAGGAGGTTCGGCAAGAACCATGCAGTAAAGCCCAAGGTGTAAAATTACAGAACAGCTTCAGATCCTCCAATAAAATGATCATGCCCGTATCACCAAGACATAGTTGTAATAGCAGTCAGACTAAGATGATTGGTGCTAACACTTTGAGTGATCAAATCTTGGAATTATTTGTCAGATGATCAGATGCTTCAAGAACATTTGCGGGGTCCACATTCTGGAGTACGCAGACGTGGGCATATGACGAGAATTTGTCTGCATAACACTTCGGTATGTGAGTGATCAAGTCCTGGAATTATTTGTGAAATGGGGTAAAATGTGTTTTACTGATGAAAATAGTACATTTTATTTGACAAGTAACACAGGGGCTCACTACACAGGAAATATAAATGTGAAAGAAAAACCCTACCACACAATGATGTCTAATAATTGTGGGATGTGTGGTAGATTTCGAAGCAGGGGGTAACACAAAGTCCTGGCTGGGAAGGGCACATGGGACAGTAATATCTACAGTCGCTTCTCCTACCCTGTTTGCTGCAGACCCGGCACCTTTTTTTAGGACGGTTTTGGGTGGGAGTAGGAGGCACGAGATGCATAAAATGCCGTTCTGTTAGTCTCCGGGCATTCTCTGACTCGAAGGCTGCCTCTGGTGCCGCTGAGTCAAACATGAGGGACTCAATAATTTTTTCCTGGTATTGCAGAAATGTGAGGGCCCCTTGTGATTTTTTAAACAGTACAAAACTGTTGTAGGTAGCAATCTGTATCAGGTAGATTTCTACCTTTTTGTACCAGGCCCTCGTTTTCCGCTTTACCAGGTATGGTTGGAGCACCTGGTCAGATAGGTCCACGCCACCCATAAACCTGTTGTATTGTGTCACACAGAAGGGTTTTTGTTTGTCCCTGGTGGCTCCCCTCTCTCTGTGGTGGTGTCCTCATGCAGGGTGGTGAGCATGTAGACGTCCTTGCGGTCATTCCACTTTACGGCAAGCAGTTTGTCACTTGCCAGTGCGAATGACGCCCCCTTCTCTACACGTCTGGACACTAACTGTGCCGGCAAAACAACACGGTTTTTCCTTATTGTCGCACAGGCCCCTGTATTTGCAGCATGGAGGGATTGGTATAGGGGGGATACTGGTGTAGTAGTTGTCGGTGTACACGTGGTAACCTTTACCAAGAAATGGCGTCATTAGCTCCCAGACAATTTTTCCTGGGATAGTAATTGTCTGGGGACAGTTGGGTGGGCCTATTTGGCGGTCCCTACCCTCATAAATGATAAAGTTACACGTGTACCCGCTGGTGCTTTCGCACACTTTATATAATTTTATGCCATACTTGGCTCCTTTGGAGGGAATAAACTGACGGAATGAGAGACGGCCCTTGTAGCTCATTAGGGACTCGTCAACCGAAACATTCTCCTCTGGGCTGTAGGAAGTTAGGAAGGACTCTTTCAGGAGGGATATTAGGGGTTTCAATTTTTTAAGGCGGTCATAATTGGGGTCAGTTCTTGGGGGGACTTGGGAATTATCACTAAAATGGAGGAATCTCAATAGGGTCTCATATCGGGTTCTGGGCATTACGGCTGCAAATACAGGGGTGGCGTGGACAGATTTAGTTGCCCAATAGGAGCGTAAACTGGATTTTTTCACTATTCCCATGTTGAGGGTAATGCCTAAAAATTTTTTGATTTCCGGGACGCTTGTGGGGATCCAGGACCGGGAATGGACAGATGTCGGCTTTTGGGCAATATATTGACGTGCGTACAAGTTGGTGTGGTGGGTGATGAGCTCAAGCAAATGCTGGGTAACAAAAATTTGGAAAAAATCCAGTGGGGCAAAATTGGTGACATTTATTTTGATGCCAGGGTCTCCTATGAAAGGGGGAATTTGTGGGGTAAAGGACGGGTTGGGATACTAGGGAGGATGGGGGACTGCAGAACTAGGTCCTGCTCCTGATGCTTCAGCAGCGGCGACTAGCGGGGTGTGGGACCCCGTGGAGGAAGCCGAATCGTCACCGCTATCCGAAAACGCCTCTCTTTCTGAGGCTGATTCGGTCTCCGACCCAGAACTGCCGGAGGCAAGCAGTGAGTACGCTTGCTCTGCCGTAAACATACCGCAGGCCATGGGTTTTTTTGGGGTTTTTTTTTATGTATCCCTGCCTAACAAAAAATAAACCTGAACCTAATCTAACACTAGTATTTTTTTTTTTTTTATAACCCTAACCCTAAAAAAGATATATAATGATTATAAAAAAAAAATATTGATTAGGGGAATGGCGCAGCAAGGGATGACGGAATGACGGAGGGGGAAATGATCACGGGGAGGTGATCAGAAAATTGGGAATTATCAGAAATTTTGTAGATTTATAACGTTTTCTCTCTATATGGCAGCACGTAGTTTCTCTCTCTTCTCTCCCAGATCAACTACAAGGGAGAGAGGAGAAAGGCAGACCTAAATGCTGCCATATTTATCAAATATTGGGAATTTGACTACTGTGATAGGATCTATCACAGTATTCAAATCACAACAGCCAATCAGATTTTTTTTTTTTGTTGCCGGGGGCAGGAAGCAGATTATGCCAAGCACACTGCGCATGCGCCCGCCATTTTCCCGGAGAAGGGAGGAAGGGGGGCCGCGGGGGACCGGGGGGTTCAACGATTCTTTATTGAGGTACTGTGTGGGGGCGATGGGGGAACGGGGGATCCCAGATCGGGTGGGAGATACCGGAAATAGCGGACAGGACCCCGGTGGACCGCAGGGAGGGCTCTGGAGAACCGGAAGGGGCTCCGGGGGACCAGACAGCTCCGGTGTACCGGTGGAGGGATCAGGGGTAGGACATTTCCCTCCAATCTGTAATGTTTCATCATTTCAGATCAGAGGGAAATGAATGCTTCGGCAGCAGTTTTCAGCGCGCGTCGGCGCCATCTTGCATGCTCCGGAGGGGGCTCCGGGGGACCAGACAGCTCCGGTGTACCGGTGGAGGGATCAGGGGTAGGACATTTCCCTCTGATCTAAAAATGTTTCATCATTTCAGATCAGAGGGAAATGAATGCACCGTCAGCAGTTTTCAGCGCGCGTCGGCGCCATCTTGCATGCTCCGGAGGGGGGCTCTGGAGAACCGGAGGGTGCTCAGGGGGACCAGACAGCTCCGGTGTACCGGTGGAGGGATCAGGGGTAGGACATTTCACTCTGATCTGAAATGTTTGATCACTTCAGATCGGAGGGAAATGAATGCAGAGCCGGCGGCGGCGGCAGTTTTCGGCGCGCATCGGCGCCATTTTGGATGTTCAGGTGGGGGTGGGGGTGGTGGGGGTTGATTTCTCCGGTACCGGGGGCTTTGGGGGCACTAGGGGCTTATATTTCTTTCTCATCTGACATGTTTGATCATGTCAGATGAGAAAGAAATCAGTATTATTTGCCATTTTTTTTTTTTTATGTGATCGGCGGTATACGGTGTATACCCGCGATCGCATTATCGGGGTAAAAAAACCCCACCCCGATTCATAATCTTGGGGGTCTCAGCTACCTCCGGTAGCTGAAACCCCTGAGATTTTCTGTCACTGGGGGGTGCTACTAGCTTTTTCCGGCCTGACGTCTCAAAGCGTCGGAACAGAATAAGTACCCTGTTTTTCCGACGTCTTGAGACGTTAGGCCGTCGCTATGGGGTTAAATTGAATTTAATAAAGGAATATTTTACTAAATATACAGGTCTCTTTGATATTTTTGTGAATACACTTTGGACTCGGGATTCATTTAATGAGATATACAAACTGTACTAAACTGTTAAACAAAACCTCAATATGTCCTTGTGTGATGCACATCTTTTGGAAAATTCACAATTATTTACCATTAATACAATATGTTTTAAGTTTCAATTATGAATTTATGGGTAATATTAAGAAGGAAATTATCTTTTTTTTTAGATGAAATTGTTAGGAGCCAAGGGCTCAGTTGAGGTTTGATAACTATACTATACAGTGTCACACATAGCTTTCTATAAACATTGCTGACTGTCATGATCTGTTCAGACTACAGATTCTGACACGCCGTATGATAACTTCTCTGATGACTGTGATCAGCAGAGGCAGATTTGCGCATTGACCAATAGATTGGTAGTTCATAGGCAGGCTAGAAAGAGTTCATCTCTACTGGTCTACTTGTGAGTCATTTATAATCACATGTTGTGGGGAAGCCAATCACATCTTCTCCTCTCCTATTTATGCTGGTTGCACACTTCCATTAGTGCCAGCTATAGTTTATTTTAGCAGGTTTGGTGAGATGTGATCCAGGCAACCTGGAGGTTCTAGTGCTTGCTGCTGTGTGCGATTGTGTGTTGTTTGTGGGTGAATTGCAGCTCTGCCCACCGATGTTAACTAGTTAAATCCTGTTGACAACATTATTTAACACATGGTTGCAGAGAGCACGTCCTTCCCCACTCCCTTCAGCGGCCACATGATGGGATTGCAGCGTAAGGATGGCTAGTGGGGGCTGCGGTATTTGTCTTCACAGGAGTTACTAGGCCGCAGTTCAGCCGGACATTAACCCCTCGAGCCCCGGTCACCACTCCAGTACAACACAGTTAATTCACCAGCTCATCCATTATCTGAGTCAATAAAATGGACACAGGGGGTGTATTATCCAACTTTGAATCTTTACTGGGCAAGTTTGATACAGCATCTCCATCTTTATCTCGCACACTGAGGGCGCCACTTCGGACCCCCCCAGGGTTCCCTTTGAACTTCACTACTTTTTGTAATTTCCTGACCGACCACTCCACTGGCACCTGGGACTCAGTAAGCTCCACTAGGCCCCTCATCCCCTGCACTGACTTTGCCATTTGCGGAGCATTCACTCTCTACTCCCACGTTGGCTCCCACCAGGTGCACACTGACCATCAACTTGCAGCAAGGGGAATGGTTGGGAAAGCTCTTCCAGGGTACAGCCGCCACTTCCGTTGTCCAGACTGCTTCCCCAGCGGGGTTTGCACTTATTCTTTGGACCTGCTGCGGAATTGATCCTGAAGACTAGCACTAGTCAATGTCTTTGGGGCTCTCTCACACTTGCTCCTTCCTGGGGACTCTCCTACCCTCTTCCTCATGTCTGTCCCTTTTATAACCTGCCAACCCTCCTATAACTAACCCCTTCTTAACCAAGGAGCCCAGCGAAGCTGTCATCAGGCCAGGCTGCCACCTAGTGGCCCCACAACAACATGTAAAGATTCTATTACAGTACAAGTAAAAACAGTAAAAAGTGAAAAAAAAAAGTTTGAAAAAAACACAAGTTTAAATAATTCCCTTGAAAATAAAACATTACAAAAGAAAATATACATATTTGGCATCTGATTAATTAATTATTCTGATCTGTAAATAGCATAACAAAACAAATTAAAAGCGCCAGAATTACGTTTTTTGCCTCCATGACATTGCAATAAAATACAATTACAGGTGATCAAAACATTGCATCTACCCAACAATTGTATTTCTAAAAACATCAGCTCAGGGTGCAAAAAATAAGCCGTCACTGAGCCTCAGTGTTACGAATCAGTGCCGCCATAGCCGCAATCAGCCTGCTGCGGTTCCAGTTGCTCCCAGGCGCCCGCTGCCATTTTTGGCTGTGCCTCGGGTCGTCCAGCTGGCTGCTTCTTCCTCTACGTCTAAGTGTGGAGAGGCGGCTAGTGCGTATGCGCGCGACGATTTACCCCAGCCAGGGCCTAAGTCCAGTGTTTAGCCTAGTGAGCATGTGTGGCGCCCCTGACCTGGTCAAGCACCACTGAGTAGTTCACCCATGCTGGGTCAGTACAACACAGGTAATCCAGAAGGCTGACCGAGGTGTGGTTACACAGGCGCATAGTACACATGGACCTTTGAAGGGACCCCTGGGGAATCCAAGAAGGGGCGTGGCCTCCATCTCCACTCAAGGGGTGTGGTAGAGAGCCTGGTTGCTAGGTGGCGTAGGCAGGCACAGAGGGGAGAGAGTAGTGAACCAGTCAGTTAGTGCAGTTCAGGGAGAGCAGACGCAAGAAGCAGACCCTGGAGGCTGTCACGATTCTGACAACGCACGTGCAGTGGCTACTGACAGGGGAGAACGGTCACCTGGTAGTGCCACCTGAAAACCACCCGAGGCTGGAGACAAAGCGGTGGCTGAGTACGGGGACTGCCAGGGAGGTACCAGGCCCGAACGGGTTACAGGTTCCCAGGACAGGTGCCCATTCAGTTGGCCTGCTCAACCTGCCGGTGGGGGCACTTCAGACCCTCACCATAACACCACAGAGTCCGCAGCCACGTAGCGAAGAGAGGGCCCATAGTTCACAAGAGGCAAGCAGCCGGAGTGACCTGGTCCAGGCTACAAGCAGACGGGCCGAAGAAGGGGAGAACAGGCAGCAGCAACTTCCCTGGGTGACCCCAGCAGGACTACAAGTCGGGGTCACCCCAAAAACACAAGGGCTAGGAAGGCGAGTCAGTAGTCACCCTCACAAGTCAGCCTGAAGGAATTCCTGGTTCCTGCCTGGTTCATCACAGCTACACCCGGGTTACTCACCCTGCCACCTGATGTGAGTAAACCCCCTGAAAGACACTCTGGTTGTGCGTGTGAGTCATTCTGAGATCTTTGGTTCCACACACTCAAACCGGGCCCTGGGGCCAGCCTCACTGTCGGGGGGGCATACCATCTAACTGCCTCTACCAACAGCCCCAGGCATCCCCTAACCTGCAGTGGCGGTCCCATGACCGCAATACCGAGAGTGGCGTCACGAAACTCCTAAAGAAGATAACCTACCTGTGACCAGACTGTTCCTACACGTGGAATCCCTGAAGGTAATGCATTGCTACACCTGGGCTTCACAAATCTGGCGTCACGAACAGGATAAGGACTAGACCTGTTAAGACAGGTGACCATGTGCCTGGGCGGTCCACTTAAAAAGTTTGAAGCGCCGCCATATTGCCACCATGAAAAGAGTGCCAAGAAACAACAGCAGCGCGCAAAGACAGAAGTCACCGCCCACGAAGAGGTGTGGCAACCCAGAGAACCACTGCAGCCCTCTGACCTTGCAAGAGATGATGAAGAAGGAGTTGTCCAGAGATGGCGGGAAGAAGAAGTCACGAGAGAGCTGCAGGAAGCGAAGGTGAAAGGCTGTACAGAGGCGACACTGAGAGCAGAGAAAATGGCGTCTGAATACAAGGATCCAGAGCCAGGCTCCACTGCCTGGTGGGACAGGGAGCTTGCCCAGTTCTGCGAACAGCTGGAGGCCAGGATTGTGCAGCAGATCAGGGAAGGACGCACGGAGCTCCGGGAGATGGCTACAGTGGTATGGGCCTACGAGAGGTGGATCGCGCGACAAGTGCCACACTGAGCGGTGACCACCCAGACACCAATGATGCTGCCAATGAGTGAGTTCAGTGTTGCCCCTGCCCTCGTGAGAGTGCCAACCCCACCGCCGCTGTTTCGACCTGCAGCTGCTGTGATGCCTGCGGCGCGCCTCGCTGCCACGCCCGTGAAGATCCCTGCTGCGACCCCAGAGGCAAAGCCTGTCAAGGCCCATGCTGCGAAACCCGCAGTCCCTGTAGAGACGCCGGGTGGAGCGATGCCCTGCTCGGCCCGCCAAGACCAGGCCACCGCCACGCTAGGCTCGGTCCGCCAAGACCAGGCCGCAGCGACGCCCGGCCAGCCAAGACCAAGCCGCCGCAGCGATACCCTGCTCGGCCCACCAGGACCAGGCCGCAGTGACGCCCAGCCCGGCTCGCCAAGACCAAGCCGCCGCAGCGATGCCCTGCTCGGCCCGCCAAGACCAGGCCGCAGCTACACCAGGCTCGGCCCGCCAAGACCAGGCTGCCGCCACGCTGGGCTCGGCCCACCAAGACCTGGCCGCAGCCATGCCAGGCTCGGCCTGCCAAGACCAGGCCGCAAGGCCATCTACCCCGGCCTGCAAAGCCAGAGCAGACACCGATCCCCAGTCCACGGAACCGGGTCACACGTCTGTGGCGCCCCTGAGGCTTCCGTCGCCACAGGTCATTGCACCCCACCAGCGGTGTGATGCCCCATTCTGGGAGAGGAAGAGAGTGAACTCCGGTCCCCTGGTAAATCCACACTACACCCATTGCTAGGGACACACAGGACCAGGGAAAGTGGCAGGCAACCCTCCCATGCTGCATGCTGGGAGGGGCCGTAAGACCCATCCCTGCTCCCATAGGTTACAGCTTAGCAACTGGGGAGGTGGGAGGAGCCAAGGAGAGCAGACAGAGATAGGAAGGTCAAGTTTAGTCAGTTAGCTCGGGGAGTGAGAGAGTGAAGAGTGAGCATGTAGTTGGAGGAGAAGAACGAGAGAAAGGAGGGAGGAGGAGGCCTGCTGGAGGCAGGCAAGGAGGAGAAGGAAAGGAAAGGAAGGAAAGAAAGAAGACAGAAGGGGTCGCAGGGCCGCGGTTAGTCCTGACAGTTACTACGAGCAGGCCTAGGGGTACCAAGGACGCAGGGCCCTAGAACTGCCACGGGGGTGCAGGCTGCAGTGGCCTGGTCCACAGTGACATCGGTGGAGGGATCCAGCTGCGACAGGGGACGGTCCCTAGAGACTGGAGGAGTGCAAAGACAATCTCCAAACAGTAAAAACCGAGGCCCAGGGACGTTGTAAGCTCCCAGGGCCAGAACCCATAGCAGCCGTCCAGAAAAGGGGTAATCAGCCGACAGGTGACCCCCCAGCCTGGAGGCTGTAGTGGAGGCCGAGCCAGGTCCATCTTAACTAAGGCAAGGCTAGTGAAGACAGCAGAGAAGGAGACACTAAGAGAAGGGTACCGGATTTCACACTCTGAATCACCCAGAAGACGGAGGTCCCTTACAGAGGTTCCAGCAGTCCAAGGGTCCTTCTGCCCTGACGAGAACTGTGAGTAAAGAACTGGAACTGCACCTTTGAAGTCGCCTCAGTTATTTCCTCTGCATAGACATTCACAAGCACCAACTGTGCCCCGGGCATTGCTCCACCTGTGGGGAGCAGTACCATCAGCAGTACCATCATAGCTGCCATAATATCATCCCGGAGGCCTCACACAGCAGCGGCGGCTTATTAGCCGCATACCACAGGTGGCGTCACGAACACAACCATTAACAAGCAAGCCACATATTCTACTGACACCCACCAGGGCCACGGAGCCGGGCCCAGCCACCACTGACTACCACCGGACTAGTCCAGCCCGGCACCGGGTGTCCCATAGCCCTGGGGTGGGCGAGTCACGTCCCCGCCTGAAGAGGAAGACCCAGAATTTCTGAAGTTTAAGGCGGATTTGGAAGTGCGGTTCCCCAAGGAAATGGTGGACCGCTATCTGCTCCCCAGATGCTCCTGCAGAGTGGCCTCAGTGATGTCTGCGGCAAAGAGCCCACCGCCCTGGCCTGCTGATGAAGATCCATCCCCAGCGCTGCCATCAGAGGAGTGCTCAGAAGAACTAAGGGGGGGGAGGCCAGGAGGCTGAGGAATCAACCCCATCAGAAGAGGATGCGGCACCATACGTGATTGAGGGAGGCCCAAAGCCAGAAATGCTACCGTACTCCCGCTGGGAGGAGAGCTCGATACCTTCTGCTGACGAGGCGCTGTCCGTCCTCATCCCAGGTAAGTCAGTGAGGTGCCCGCCAACCAGAGCCCCATGAGCAGAGCCTTACGCCGCCGCAGAGCAAAGCCCTTCCCTACGCAAAAGTCTCCAGAGCAGAAAGAGAGAGAAGAGGTGATGGCCCGGGATCTAGAAGAGAAGCAGTCCCTGAGAAAAACCCGCCACCAGGAAAGAGGACCCCTTTGCCGAGGTGTAGTAGAAAAGTTCAGTCTTAAGTCAGGATATGGCTTCATTGTTGCACCCGGTATGAAAGAAGGGATATTCGTCAGTAGAAGGGATGTAAGAAGAGCCCACTTGCCAAGAGGACATCCCGGCCGAAATCTACATGTGGGAGACCTGGTGGAGTTCACAAAGCATCAAGGAGAGCGTGGGTGGTATGCGCTAGACGTTACGCCATGCCCTAGGAATCCTGATTGTCACCCAGCTATTCCCACTCAGTCTACCCCAAAATCAACAACAACAGAAAAAGATAAAGAAAGAATAGAACAAGACAGAGAAAAAGAAACAGAAACAGAAGAAGAGGATAGAGAAATAGAGGAAAAAGACAAAGAACCAATGGAAGATACCACAGATGACGACAGAGACATAGAGAATAACAGGTGCCACAGCCCTATAGGCCCAAGCCCTGGTGAGGAGGAGGCTATGTAAAGTAAAGAAAAGTACAGCAAGTTACAAATTCCAGTTTGCAACGTTTAAAGAAGAAGTTCAAGTAATGTGCCCACATGAACTAATGTAAGAAATTAAGTCCACTTGCACCTGGTTTGTGCACTTTTGAAAAATACGGACCTTAAGGCTATGAACTGGCTATAGCCACAAACTCTCGCAGTGTTAATAGTTACCCCAGAGGTACAACCATCTGGCCATGCCTGTCTATGGGGCCTAACTCGCCTGTGACCAGGAAGCTCGCCTGTTTATGGGCCTCGCTCTCCACCACAAAGAGGGTACCCTGTCTGTATCAACTGTGGAGGCCGCCTCTACATTCCTGCCAGAAGAGGCCGAAGGCGCGGCTCCACAAGGCAGGGTATACCCTGCTAACCACCAGACCAAGAAAGCCGCCTCTACATCCTGCTAGAAGTGGCCGAAGGCGCGGCTCGACGGGAGAGGAAGATTGGAGGAGAGGTCTGGGGAAACAGATGGCCCAGACCTGGTTGCTAAAAGGACCGGTGACCTGCCTCCTGAGAGGGTTTTGGGTGGGTAACGGACTTGTGGGTGGAGGGTGGTGAAGTATGGTACCTGGTGGTTTTAAAATGTTTTATGATGCTTTTAAATGTTTTACTGTTTTATGCATTTAAAATGTTTGTCTTGCAGCCCAAGGACGTGCTGTTGATAACTAAGGGGGAAAGTGGCGCCCCTGACCTGGTCAGGCACCACTGAGTAGTGCACCCATGCTGGGTTAGTACAACACAGGTAATCCAGAAGGCTGACCGAGGTGTGGTTACACAGGCGCATAGTAATCAGGTCTCCCACATGGACCTTTGAAGGGACCCCTGGGGAATCCAGGAGGGGGCGTGGCCTCCATCTCCACTCAAGGGGTGTGGTAGAGAGCCTGGTTGCTAGGTGGCATAGGCAGGCACAGAGGAGAGGGAGTAGTGAACCAGTCAGTTAGTGCAGCTCAGGAAGAGCAGACGCAAGAAGCAGACCCTGGAGGCTGTCACGATTCTGACAATGCACGTGCAGTGGCTACTGACAGGGGTCACATGGTAGTGCCACCTGAAAACCACCCGAGGCTGGAGGCAAAGCGGTGTCTGAGTACGGGGACTGCCAGGGAGGTACCAGGCCCATACGGGTTACATGTTCCCAGAGCAGGGGCCCATTCAGTTGGCCTGTTCAACTTGCCGGTTGGGGCACTTCAGACCCTCACCATAACACCATAGCGTCAGCAGCCACATAGTGAAGAGAGGGCCCATAGTTCACAAGAGGCAAGCAGCCGGAGTGACCTGGTCCAGGCTACAAGCAGACGGGCCGAAGAAGGGGAGAACAGGCAGCAGCAACTTCCCTGGGTGACCCCAGCAGCACTACGAGTCGGGGTCAACCCAAAAACACAAGGGCTAGGAAGGCGAGTCAGTAGTCACCCTCACAAGTCAGCCTGAAGGAATTCCTGGTTCTTGCCTAGTTCATCACAGCTACGCCCGGGTTACTCACCCTGCCACCTGATGTGAGTAAAACCCCTGAAAGACACTCTGGTTGTGCGTGTGACTCATTCTGCGACCTGTGGTTCCACACACTCAAACCGGGCCCTGGGGCCAGCCCCACTCTCGGAGGGCATACCATCTAACTGCCTCTACCAGCAGTTCCAGGCGTCCCCTAACCTGCAGTGGCGGTCCCATGACCACAATACCGAGAGTGGCGTCACGAAACTCCTAAAGAAGATAACCTACCTGTGACCAGACTGTTCCTACACGTGCAGTCCCTGAAGGTAATGCATCGCTACACCTGGGCTTCACACATGCTCAGCCTGACTGTGCCATTTCGGAGGCTAAGTCCGGTTCAGGCTGCTGATCATGCTCCTACACTTAGTGCGAAAAGCCTCTTTGCACAGGTACTTGGACATCGTGCCGTGTCTAAGTCCTGTGTTGTGCCTACTGAGCATGCTTGGGCAGATAGTCTGATTTCTGAGACTGTTGTTCAGGCTACTGAGCATGCTCAGGCACTTAGTGCATCAGAGGCTAGGTCCGGTAAGGACCTCACTGGGCATGTCTGAGAGGTGGTAGGCCCTGATAGGTTGACACACATCAGGTGTCCTCTGGGTTGACTTGCGGGGGCCTGCCCCTATGATACGGCTCCTCACCATTGGTCGTCAGACGATGACTGGTGAGGTGTTTGGGGTGTGGCAGCCATGAGGTCACCAGTGACGTGGCGGTTCCGGATAGGCCGCTGGTGATGTCACTGATGACGTGGCACTCCGCTATTAGCTCCTGGAGGTGCCATTGTGGTCCACCCTGGGTTTGGGGCGGACCCAGATTATAAAAGGGACTGGAGACAACATGGAGGGGCGCAGTCTTCTCCCATGCTAGTTGAGAGCACATCTCCATGTGTAAAGCCCATGGCGGCTACAGCCTGTTAGAGTGGAAGCAGTAAGGTAGGGATAGGCATCCGGTGCCAGCCATGTTAAGACACCCGTGGCTGGGCATGATAGGGCCAGGCGCCGCGCTTCCCTCCTACTGTCCAGCCCAGTGTAGTTAACTGGGCTGCGGCTTCTGCGCCACCTGTCCGGTTGTGCCCCCTCCGCGCACGTACAGCATACCCCAGGATCCCTGTGACTTTAACAGAGAGTTCCTGGGCTGGGTGTGTGGACCCTGTTCCCCCTCATATCGGCTTCCCAGTCAACGCTACCGGTGTGACCACCTGGCCTGACGTGTCCTGTACACACGTGGCCAGTTGAGAGCCCTGGTGGACAGAAATGCTAATCGGGGGACCGCTCGGTCTGACGTGTCGTACACACATGGCCAACAGGGCGCTTTCGTGGCGGTCTTCCAGTCAACGCTACCTGGTCACCACCTGGCCTAACGTGTTCCCTGCACACATGGTCGGTGTAGCGCCACAGGTACACCGAAACGCTAACTGGGTTGTCGTCAGGTCTGACGTGTCCCTACACACGTGACCGGTTCCCAGGTCTCCAGTGTTATTTCAGAGCCACCCAGCTCTGTATTCGCCGCCTAATCTTTGGGTTGCCAGCAGCTCCTTTGTCACCTGGAGCACGGTGGACCTCGACTGGCAATTGGGATATGTACTATCATATCCTAATCTGCCAGTCCCTCCGTAACAGACTGCGCTAGGGTCTGGCTGGCATGGAGGAGATACAACAGCTTTGTCAGCTCATACAGCAGCTTGAGAACAGAGTTAGGTCTCTGGAGCAGTCTATTCTTGCTGCTGATGGGGATGATGCGGTGGCTCGAGCGGCCGCAATGGTGTCTGCCACCAAGCCCACTCCACCCCTCCCTCACCTCTCACTGCCCAATAAGTTTTCGGGGGACAGCAAAGCATGTAGGGTATTTGTGAACCAGTGCTCAGTCCATCTGCAGCTGCTGGCTGCACGGTTCCCTACAGAGAGTTCGAAGGTGGGGTTTATCTTCTCCTTTCTCTCTGATAGAGCACTGGAGTGGGCCACACCATTGTGGGAGAGGAATGACCCCGTAGTTCAGGACTCCGATGAGTTCTTGGAGTCCATGCGGCAAGTGTTCCTGGGGCCTCAGGTCACTCACGACTCTGCTCTACAGCTACTGACTTTGGAGTAGAGGTGTACCTCCTCGAGTCAGTATGCTGTGAGGTTCAGAACTGGGCCAGAGAGGACGCTCGTTCCACTTTTTTGGAAGGGGTTAGCCTCGCATGTGAAGGACGCGTTAGCATTGCGTGAGGTACCAACTACCCTTGAGGGCCTCATGACTCTGGCTACCCGCATTGACCTGCAGACCTCAGAACGTCAGCTGGAGTGCAGGTCAGAGGGTCGTTCAGCCACTGTAGTGGTCTCTCCCACTGCACCTCCCTTAGAGGATGTCCCTGTCCCTATGGACATCTCTCAGGTTGGTGCTGCTAGGTCGCGTCGCAAGTGTATTTCCTGTTTTGCTTGTGGGCAGTACGGTCAATATGCCAACCGTTGCCCAAAGCGTCAGGTTAAGCGACCGCGATTGGTGACCATAGCTGGTGGCAGACTGGACCAGGATTCTTCCATTAGGGTGATGTTTCCTGTGTCCATACCCTTGAAGGGGTCAACCTGGTCCACAAGGGCACGTGTGGACACAGGGGCTAGGGATAGCTTTATCTCCTCCTCTTTTGCCTAGCGGCATGCCATCCCGCTGGTGCAAATGCCAAGGCCAGTGAGAGTCCGTGTGGTGGATGGGTCCTTTTTGCCCAAGGTAATTTATCACTGGACGGTGCCCATTATCCTAGCCATGTAATCTGGGCATAGGGAGACCATTTTGTTTCTGGTTCTCCCTAAGGGTGCAGATGATATTCTACTGGGCATGCCTTGGCTGAAGCCGCATTCCCTACATATCAGGTGGTCGTCTGTGGAGATTGTGCAGTGGGGCGAGTTTTGTAGCTCCCACTGCTTGTATCCCCCTCCTGCCTGTCGCACAGTGGTACCTGTGGCGACTACAAACCATCCGAGTGGAGGAGGCCGCTAGTGGGGGGTACTGTTACGCCACTATGACATGGCATCTCACCATTGGTCGTCAGACGATGACTGGTGAGGTGTTTGGGGCATGGCAGCCATGAGGTCATCAGTGACATGGCAGTTCCGGATAGGCCGCTGGTGATGTCACTGATGATGTGGCACTCCACTATTGGCTCCAGGAGGTGCCATTGTGGTCCACCCTGGGTTTGGGCGGACCCAGGCTATAAAAAGGGCTGGGGACAACATGGAGGGGCGCAGTCTTCTCCCATGCTAGTTTAGAGCACACCTCCATGTGTAAAGCCCATTGCAGCTACAGCCTGTTAGATTGGAAGCAGTAAGGTAGGGATAAGCGTCTGGTGCCAGCCACATCAAGACACCCATGGCTGGGCACAATAGGGTAAGGCACCGCACTTCCCTCCTACTGTCCAGCCCTGCTAGTGCAGCCCAGTGGAGTTAACTGGGCTTTGGCTGCTGCGCCACCTGTCCGGTTGTGCCCCCTACGTGCACGGACAGCGTACCCCAGGACCCCTGTGACGTTAACAGGGAGTTCCTGGGCTGGGTGTGTGGATCCTGTTCCCCTCGAATCGGCTTCCCAGTCAACGCTACCGGTGTGACCACCTGGCCTAATGTGTCCTGTACACACGTGGCCAGTTGAGAGCCCTGGTGGACAGAGACGTTAATCGGGGGACCGCTCGATCTGACATGTCTTACACATGTGGCTGACAGGGCACTTTCGCGGCGGTCTTCCGGTCAACGCTACCTGGTCACCACCTGGCCTGGTCGGTGTAGCGCCACAGGTACACCGAAACGCTAACTGGGTTGTCGTCCGGTCTGACGTGTCCCTACACACGTAACCGGTTCCCAGTTCTCCAGTGTTATTTCAGAGCCACCCAGCTCTGTATTCGCCGACTAACCTTTGGGTTGTCACCAGCTCCTTTGTCACCTGGAGCACGGTGGACACCGACTGGGATATATACCATCATATCCTAATCTGCCAGTCCCCCCGTAGCACCCAGCTCCCAAAAAATGAGAACTTTACAGATGTCAGAAAATGGTGACAAAATGCGCCATTTTTTTGGACAAATTTCAGAATTTTTTTCAGCAATTAATTAAAAAAAAAACTATACATGTTTGATATCTACGAACTCATACTTAGCTGGGGAATCATATTGCCAGGTCAGAAATAGCATATAGTGAACATAGTAAATTGTGGAATTGCGCTATACACTGATGGGAATATATTTGGTTTTTATTAAGTTGCTTAATAATTCTGCACAGTAATAGTTACCTGCACAAACAGATATCCTCCTAAGATAGCCAAATCTAAAAACCCCACTCCAACTGCCAAAAATATTAAGCTTTGATATTTATGAGTCTTTTGGGTTGATTGAGAACATAGTTGTTGATCAATAATAAAAAAAATCCTCTAAAATACAACTTGCCTAATAATTCTGCACATGGTGTATATTTACCTTATTAAATTACATAAACTAGCAGGAATAAATATAGGTAATGTGGCAGGAAAGGTGGCATCATCATCAGAGGAAAAATGATAGTTTATGAACATGATTATCCAGGTAGGATTAAAATATGGAGGCATGAATGCAAAAAAGTGATGCATTATTCTCTGAAACACGCGTTGGACGTTGCATCATAACAGCAGGAATTCACATCCACGTTATGGGTCTCCTTTGCTTTATATTCTATTCCATATAGACATGGTCCATTTCTGGCAATCTCTGTAGCTTTATTTTGCTAGATTTTAGCTTTTTTTTTTATGTGCCTGATATTTACTATTTTCACCATTGTGAACTGTGCTATAATCATGGCATTATACTACCACCTTGTGGCAACATTCGGTATTGCTTTGACATTACATTACTTGTGCAGGCAAGTAAAATTCCATCTTGGTTCTGATTAGACTACTGATTATACTGTAGGACTATCAATTATTATAAATTATAATAAAAGGGGTTATCCACTACTAGGAAAAATCTTTCTCATCACTATACCTAGTTCTAAATTATTATGCAAATACTATTTTTCTCAGATTTTCCTAAATGCTCAATGCAAATGAGTCAGTAAAATATTCAAATCATGAACCTTTTAGAGTATTAATCAATTTTTCTTGGCCAAGCCTCCCAATGAAAACAATATTATAATATATAGAGGGCCCAGTCGATCTCGGATCCGGGAGAGGTCAAGTCCGGTAAGTGTGTCAGCCTGTGAGCCCTTTCCTCCTTGATTGTGTGGCTCCCTGGACAAGCCAGGTCATCACAGGAACAACACCAACACACCCCACACCCCACACCCCGGGTAGGCACAACAAAGCCAAACACAAAACCCTTGTTGCCTTCCTCCAGGGGCTGATGTCCACACCAGGGGGTGGGCCAGGTGGTTGGTCCCACCCACCGAGGAGTTCACAGTCCTGGAGGCGGGAAAAAGGAGGGAGTGGAGTTGAGAGTTTGAAGTGGAAGTGAGAGGAGTGAAGTGGTAGAAGAGCAGACAAAAAGCGGTCCGGGTGTGTGGCCCGGACTGCACAGCAAGGTTGGCAGACGGTGGTGACCGTCTGCAGGAGAGGCCGATTGGAGTGAGCCGTAAGGACCGTGGATGGGCGGTGGCCCGGCGGTACCGGACCGGTGAACAAAGAGAAGCCAGCACCATCCAGCAGGGCTTAAGGACCCCGACAAGGCTAGGAGTCGCCGTTGAATTTGTCAAATCCGTTAGCGAGAGGAACCTCCTGGGTTTCCCAGCAGCCAAGTCCCGATAGAAGGCGACAGCTCAAACCGTGAAGGGAAACACAGTCACCGCCAAGGCTAAAGTTCCCAGGGCCAGAGCCTGCGGGCAAAAGGGGCTCCTTCAGCACCCATCCAAGCTGGGGAGCAGGTTACCGGTGGGAACCCATTGGAACCGTACACACTACACAGGTGCAGGGAAAGGCAGTCACCATCAACCTGCCGGGAGGAGAAACACCGCAGCCGTCTGTGGGACCCGTCCATCCAGCCGTTTGTTTTACCGGAGACTTTGTATTCGTTACTGGCTGAGTAAGTACCACCGTGCCGTGCGGCACAGCGCTGCCCCCGCGACCCTGCACCTCACCAGGCCCCATAGCCCGCCTGCCAAACATCCCTACCCACCTCACTGGGCCCCGGGACAACCAATCCCCCTACCCACGGAGGGAAGAAAACAACATCCAAGCTGCTCCCTGTCACCGCTCCCGGGATCCCCATCCAGAGCAGCGGTGGTGTCACAACCTCACCACAACCGTGGATGGCGTCACGGACAATAAATCCCCAAAACCATTCCCCTTTTCACTCACGGGCGAGGAACGCCGCTCGAGTCCCCGGGATCCGGCCCACCGCTCGAGCCACCACCGAGCAGCAGCAGCAGCCGGACCGAGCAGTGGGAGAGCGCAGCGTCCCCTCCTCTGCCCGCGACAATTGCGCTAAGCATCAGACCCCCGTGGCGTGAAGCACTTGAGGGTCCCGGTGTTATTCAAGTTGTCATTTCTGTATGCTGATAGCGCGGTTCCATTATGGGGCTGGTCCTTAACCCCCGATCCTATATGTTATTTGGTGCAGGCTCGTTGGGATGGGTCCGGTGACTGTTCTAGCCGTTTCCTGCGACCCTTGCAGATTTGGTAGATAACATGAAGAATATCTGCTTTAGGGTTCTGTATCCTGACAGCGCCGATCCTGTGGAAGCAGCCGCCTGCTTCTCCCCAGTGACCATGTTGAACGCCCTGGCCCACAGAGCTGCGTGTGGCACGTCCACTCTACTCTGTGTCTGAAGCTGTTCTCCTCCCTTGTTGTAGTTGTGTTGTGTGTTCTGAGCTGTTGCCCCCAGCCACTGCCACCGGCTGGTTCACTACTCTCAGTAGGTCAACCTGCTCTTCCCACTGTTTGCTCCTGACTCCCCGTGGTGGTTACTTCTCCCTGACCATGAGTCCCCGGTTCCAGTGGATCGGGGAGCCCCTGGTGCGGTGGCATTCTGTAAACCCACCGCTGTAGTGACCTCCTACTGGGATCTGACCCTGGCCCAGTCCCCATTGGGAAGGGCAACCCACTGACTGTATGTTTGTGTGCGTGGAAACTGGCATCGACCTTCCCTGGACCCAGGATAAGTAGCACCCTGTGGCACCTGAAGCCGCAGGGGCGCCACATTCCCTGGTGGTACTCTGGGGACGCAACATATCACAGTGATCACTGCATTTTTGTTATGCATTTAAACATAAATGAAATACCTGTGATGTCCCTCAATTAGTCCTAAAGGGATATGTCCCTACCTTGTCACAGAGAACGGCACCCAAATCAAAGAGCAAAAGGTGCATTCGTTCAATGATGGCTAAAATTTTACCTTTTGTGAATTAAATAATTCTAGCACAAACCACTTTATATGACTGCACCAAATCATCTTATTTTGGTTATCACGGTGACTTTATGATGGTAAATTTCACTATAACCTGCACGCCAGGTTTGGATGGTCAGTTATTGAGCTTCTTGGTGTTATTTCTTTGTGCCCTATGTGCATTGGTTGTTTTTAATTGTAATACTAGGGTTTCTCCCACCTAGCCAGTGTAATCCCCGTGACAGATTTTTTTCTTTATCGAAAGTGCAAAGTCATTCTATGAAGCTGAGTGCACTTGAAAATATGACAAACTGCCACAAAACAGTGGATGCTGGTCTGATGTAAGCCCTGTAAAATAGGAGAATGCCCCCCAAAACCATTCCCCATCCCTCCAAGCCAGAAGGCCACAGCGAGGGTCAGTGATGCTCCCAGACACTACCTGGGCTCTCGCCATAGGAGAGAACTGTCTGCTCTAAAAGAGGAGAGCTAGAGTTCAGGATGGAGTAGAACCTATGGGCCCATTTTATCTCCAAGGGATGACAAATTGGACATTATTAGCTTTTCGCCCTCTGATATATTGGGAACTGAGAAATATGACAAGGCAATTTCCAGAAAATATATGCTTAGCCTACTGCATAAAGATAGATGCAAAAGTGCCTAACATAAAGACATAGTCATAGCACAATCAGAATATATTGGTGTAAACACAAAAGGTAGTAGTTACCATATATTTGTGACGCCTTGGCAAAACCAGGTAGTCACAGTAAGGCCCCCGCATTACACCGTTCCCTCACTAGGAAACACACAGCCGACCAGAAACCCTAGTCACCACCCCTTAGGGAAAGATATACACACCATTGGGCGTGACCAGGTGGATGGGACATGCCCACCCAGGGGTCCAGACAGCCCGGGGCGGGGAAAACAGTTAGGTAAGCTGAGAGTGGAGTTTGGAGAGGAGTGTGGGCTGGAGCTAAGTGTAGCTCCAGCAAGGAAGTTCAAGTTGAACAGTACCAGAGTAGGAGCCCTGGTGCCACTGGCTAGGAGGCAGACGGTGGTCTCCGTCAGCAGGAGACGGGAAGACGGCTCGGCAGAACAGAGATGGACCGGGACAGGGTTGTAGACCGCCGGTACAGACACGGGGAACCGACCCGGAAACCGTAGCACCAAGGGGGGTACTCTGACCCTGAAGCCAGCACTGGAACCGAGCGGAACTGGTTAATAGCTGATTGAGGCCAGGACTAGAGGTTCTGTCCCACCCAAAGTCCCTCATAGAAGACAACAGCCCACAGATTAGGGATAAGAGGTCACCGCCAGGGCCCATAAATCCCACAGGCCAGTGTCTGCGGGCACGACTCCTTAGGCCACATCCAGCTGGGAGCGGACTCCTGAGTTTCACACTAGGAAAGTCCGCCTCACCCAAAGCAGTGCAGGAAAAGCATAGAGACCACCAGCTGGGTGGGGGACCCGAACGCAACCGGCGGCGGCCACTATCACCTTGGTTTACCAGAGACTTGTGTGTTTTACTAACAGTGAGTACACCAGCACACCCTGCGGTCGCCATCCCCTGCACCAAGCCACCGGGTCCCGGGGTCACCATCCCTACCCATGGAGGGGTTAACAACTTGCTGCACAACATCTCCCCTGGGTGCCCTATAACAGCAGCGGTGGTGTCCCACCTCACCATACACCGTGGGTGGCGTCACAAACTTACTACGGCCTAGCCCGTACATCTACGTCTCCCATTTATTCGACGTGTCCGCGAGACCCCCGGGTCCGGAGACCCTCGAGCCACCACCCCTGAAGGCCCGGATCCGAGCAGCGCCGGCTGCTGGCACGGGGGCGGCACACCCCGAAACTTGGCGTCACGAACAGGATACTTACCCATCCACTTACCTTGTTGAAGTGCGCCTTGTATTGGACAGTCAGCGGTGATCCGTTGCCAAATTTTCAGAAGTCACCATTTTGCCGCCATTTTGGGCGCGAAAACCACAGCCCAGCGTCTTCTTCCCCGAGAAAAGGGCGCAAAAGCTGAAGCCCTGCCCCCTGGGAACGGGGCCGGAAAGCGAACCCGGAAGTCGCAAAACAAAACTAACATGCCGAAGAAAGAAGCGTCGGCAAAAGACCAAGGGGGAGCAGTGGGAAGATGTCTGCTCCTAAACCTGATGCCAGCCCCACGCCGACCGCTGGAGCGGCGGAGCCCCAGAGAAGAGCGGAGATCCCTGCGGACGAACGCGAGTCAGGTCACTTACCGGTGGGGACCGCTGCCTGGCTGGAGCAGGAGCTAGCGAGATTCTGTGTCCGGGTGCGGTCGCAGTCTTTGCAACAGGTGCTGGAGTGTAAAGCGGAGGTCCGGAGAATGGTGGCCGTGGTGTGGTCCCGTGAGAGCCGAACTACCCGCTCGGTGTCGCGATGGGAGAAAGGTACCCAGATCGTTTTGTCCTCGTTGACCTACCCGGAGCTGGAGCCTGTTTCCGACGTGATGGGAGAGTGCCGGCCGGCACTGCTCCCGGGAGCAGCGGCATCACCTGCTATACCACCTCCGTTCCTGATGGAAGTTCAAAGCTCCGGGATGCATTGCAGCTGGTCCCGGAATGCTGACCCCCGGGGGCCAAGTGAGCCATACGGCCCCATGCAGCAGTGGTAGTGGTTCCCGGCTACCTCAAGTTTAAAGTCCCCGTTGGGACCGTCTGTGTTTTTACAGTTCCCGTTTGCAGTTAAAAAGACAATGGCCGTGAACTTGCAGGCCAACCCATAAACTTTTGGGTCTTGTAAATAGCCCCTGACCCACCTTCTTACCAAGCAGAAGTCTCTGGAGAGGCTGATTGGAGGACAGGCCTGCGGTAGAGTCGGCCGAGGCCCTGTCACTAGCAAAACCGGTGATTACCCTCCGGGTCAGCGGTCCCCTAGACGTGGGGCCCTTGAAAAAGGACTGCCGGGTAAGGAACTTTTTACCCGGACCATTTGGGCAACACCCGAACCTACTCTGGACTTGGGCAAGGGGTGCCAACCTGTCTTTTTGTGGTGGCATCAGGGATAGATTGTTTTGGGTGGGTGAAGTGAGAAGGACCCGGTCCGTGTTACTTAAACATTTTAATGTGCAACGTTTAAGTAACATGCCTCCCGTAAGGGAAGAAAACAAAATATGCTTACTGTAAATATGCTATTATACTTGTAACTGTTCATCTTTTATCTTTTCCAGTTAAATAAATGGTGGTGGTCGGACAGCCCGCGGATGGTCTGTGTTTAACCAAGGGGGAATGTGACGCCCTGGCAAAACCAGGTAGTCACAGTTAGGCCCCCGCACTACACAGTTCCCTCACTAGGAATCACACAGCCAACCAGAAACCCTAGTCACCCCCCCTTAGGGAAAGATAGACACACCATTGGGCGTGACCAGGTGGTTGGGACACGCCCACCCAGGGGTCCAGACAGCCCAGGGCAGGAAAAACAGTTATTTAAGCTGAGAATGGAGAGGAGTGTGGGCTGGAGCTAAGTGTAGCTCCAGCAAGGAAGTTCAAGTTGAACAGTACCAGGGTAGGAGCCCTGGTGCCACTGGCTAGGAGGCAGACGGTGGTCTCCGTCAGCAGGAGATGGGAAGACGGCTCAGCAGAACCGAGGTGGACTGGGACAGGGTTGTAGCCCGCCGGTACCGAGACGGGGAACCAACCCGGAAACCGTAGCACGAAGGGGGGTACTCTGACCCTGAAACCAGCATCGGAACCAAGCGGAACTGGTTGATAACTGAGTGAGGCCAGGACTAGAGGTCCTGTCCCACCCAAAGTCCCTCATAGAAGACAACAGCCCACCGATTAGAGATAAGAGGTCACCGCCAGGGCCCATAGATCCCACGGGCCAGTGTCTGCGGGCACGACTCCTTAGGCCACATCCAGCTGGGAGCGAACTCCTGAGTTTCACACTAGCGAAAGTCCACCTCACACAAAGCAGTGCAGGAAAAGGATAGAGACCACCAGCCGAGTGGGGGATTCGAACGCAACTGGCCGCGGCATTGGCCACCATCACCTTGGTTTACCAGAGACTTGTGTGTTTTACTAACAGTGAGTACACCAGCACCCCCTGCGGTCGCCATCCCCTGCACCGAGCCACTGGGTCCCGAGGCCACCATCCCTACCTACGGAGGGGTTAACAACTTGCTGCACAACATCTCCCCCGGGTGCCCCATAACAGCAGGGGTGGTGTCCCACCTCACCACACACCATGGGTGGCGTCATGAACTTACTACGGCCTAGCCCGTACATCTACGTCCCCCCATTTATTCGGCGTGTCCGCGAGACCCCCGGGTCCGGAGACCCTCGAGCCACCACCCCTGAAGGCCCGGATCTGAGCAGCGCCGGCTGCTGGCACGGATGCGGCACATATTCATCACCCTCCGACACTTGGGGAACTGAGAACTAACTTAAAGTCTTGTCTAAAATTGAAAGGATGTTTTTTTTTTTATAAATGCATCTTCTCCCTGTAGTGAAGCTGATATTGTGTAGCATGGAGTTGGGCTTCCTATGGATGCAGCCGTGGAGCAGTAGCAGCTGGTACTTTATCTCTGAGCCTGAGAAAGGGAATCTGTCACCACATTTGACCTATCTAAACTATTCATATGGGCATATAGGTTATAGAATGCTGAAAAAATCCATACCTTTCTGCCTCATATTAGATGCCTTGTTTTTGAAATATCATCTTTTATCACTTTATGTAAATGAGCTCTTTCAGGCTATGGGCCAGATACTGTCTGGAAGATAACTCCACCTCCAGTGGTTATTTTAAATAAAAGGGGCGTTACCCCTGTGAGACAAGTAACTGACACAGAACAGCAGTAATTTCCATTGCAAGTAGTCTGGAAATGTGTCTGTTTAGTGTTTGGGCCTGTGGGTGGTTTGCTGTGTATTTCCACTTGGACTTCAAGGCCTGGGGAAGAGACAGCTGAACACTACACTGCGACAAAGAAGTGGATATGTTTGCTGGTTGTGGTTGCGAATGTGCAATGACAGGGGCAAGGTGGGAGGCATCCACACCTGCATACTGGACAGGGGAAAGACCAGCACATAGCAGCAGGAAGAGGCAGTGGTGTTTTCCACAGACACTGATTTTGGACCCAGGCTTTCGGCCTACCTAGCTGGGTGCTTGGATGACATGTACCTTAGCATACTTGTGGTGCTCAGGCTGGTAGTTGTCTGGCCACTGCCAAGCTTAGTACAGCATAGGTTGCAAACAACCATTTTGTTGTCCTCTACACTTCTTGTAAACAAGTGCCAGACTGGGGAATACCTAACCCTTGGCTTAGGATCTGGCCGCGTGTTGGTGCTCCGGGTAACAGTTGCCCGCCTTCTCCCTGTGGTCAACCCACTGCTTCTTCCTGGTTGCAGATCCCTCCCCCTCTGTGCTGCTTTGATCGCTATGCATCATATATATCTATATATATATATCTGTATATTTCCCCCCTTTTTCTGTGCTTGTTATGTTAACTCAGCTTCCAGCATTTGGTACATTTGGTACCACTTAGAGATGCTCCATTTTTAAACATTTTTAATCATAAGTACCCATGCATTTGTGTCACCCAGGGTTATGGTTTACTCGGTCCCGGGCAGTGTATAACTGGGGAATTTCATTTTGGTGGCCGTTGCCCGGTCCCGTGCCCTGGGTGCTTTTTAATGGGAAGTATTTACAGGGGAGATTAAAGTCATTGGTGTGACGCCACCTGCGGTTTGCAGTTAACATGGTGGAACCGCTGCTGCTGAGTTGCTTATCTCTAGGGCTGGTGGTAATGGCAGCTGTGGTGGTACGCCCTCCGCAGGTAGGGCTGAGCCCGGGAGATGGATGGTGGAAAATTTTGCTGAAGAAGGGAGGCCACACCGTGGGTTGTAGTTAACCGTCTTTACTCATAGTTGGGCCCTTGGACGGCTGGTTCAGGTCCCTGTAGTTCCAGTCCCAGTTTGATGACTTGGTTGCTCTGTCCTCGGCACCCTCAGTGTGGATGGGTCCCCGTAGCTTGGAGCTGGTTTGGGGTCCTACTGTCTCTTTGGCAGTCTCCTCGTCCGTACGGCAGGCAGTGTGGACCCTGTAGGGCTGGTCCGTGGTCCCGAACCCTGATCCTCCCGTTACTGCTGATGCCTCCTGATTTGTGGGTCAGTGAGGTCCGTGAAGGTCCCCTCACTGTGCCAGTATTTGCCAGGCCGCGTGAAGCTGACACCTGACCTAGGTCCCTGTGCCCCGTCGGTGCTCTGGTCCCAGTGGTACTTGGGTGTACCTACCCTGGCGATCACTCTCCTGTGCACCCAGGTCACCGTTACACAACCCAGCTTTAGGCACGTCTCTACTACTTGACTCTCTACTGCTGACTGCTCACAGTCCCCTGCCACCAGGCTGTCTAGTCCCCTGGACTTTCTCCACCCTCTAGTTGGCCATCCCTTTTGTGTCTGACTAGCCAATTACCCCTGGTGTGGAGTGGAAACTGGGATTTTGGTGTGTGCAGATGTAACTGGCACTGGTGTTCCAGGTCCCTGGGGGTAGGCCCTGCATCCTGGTGAGGATGCAGTACCTAGTAGTGCCTTGAGTGGTTCAGGGGCGGTACACATTGTTAATAAAGAGACATTGGATTGCTACAGTGCCTTGTGAAAGTATTCGGCCCCTTGAATTTTTCAACCTTTTCCCACATTTCAGGCTTCAAACATAAAGATAAAAATGTTCATGTTCTGGTGAAGAATCAACAACAAGTGGACACAATTGTGAAGGGAACGATATTTATTGCTTATTTTAAACTTTTATAAAAAATAAATAACTGAAAATTGGGGCGTGCAATATTATTCATCCCCTGTAAGTTAATACTTTGTAGCGCCCCCTTTTGCTGCGATTACAGCACAAGTCTTTTGGGGTATGTCTCTATCAGTTTTGCACATCAAGAGGCTGAAATTCTTGCCCATTCTTCCTTTGTAAACAGCTGGAGCTGAGGGATGTTGGATGGAGGCGTTTGTGAACAGCAGTTTTCAGCTCTTTCCACAGATTCTCGATTGGATTCAGGTCTGGACTGTGACTCGGCCATTCTAACACCTGGATACGTTTATTTGTGAACCATTCCATTGTAGATTTTGCTTTGATTTTGTACATTTTGTTCAACTTCACAATTGTGTCCCACTTGTTGTTGATTCTTCACCAGAACATTAAAATTTGTATCTTTATGTTTGAAGCCTGAAATGTGGGAAAAGGTTGAAAAATTCAAGGGGGCCGAATACTTTCACAAGGCACTGTTTACTACCCATAGTGTAAATAGTTTTTTACAGTATCATTTATATAGTTTTTTTTGTACTGAGTCATATTCATTTCATTTCTAAGAAGCTAAATGTGCAGGAAACTTAGCATGTGCATAAAACATATAGAATATATAACATATCTGTGCCTAAGCATATGCCATGGATAATTGATTATTGTGAATTACAGCAGTATACATAAATCCTACAAAAAAAACAAACCTGTACAATGACACAATTGAAATGAATAACAAAGAATTTTATTGATATATGTAAAAAGCAAAAGAAAGTTAAAAAGTGGGAGACCACTAGGTGGCACCACAGCACCACATTTGGTAACAGGCTATAGGATTATATAACATGAATGTAATAAAAAAAATTACCAATGTTCTCAAGAAAATATATATATTTTTGGACTGTAAATGGGTATAGTATTACATATGTGAAAGCTACATAGCAAAAGGCTTGCAGACATTGGTATTTTTTTCTATTTATTACACTCATGTTATATATTCCTGTTACCAATGCAATAGATTTTCCCACTCGTTAATGTTTTTTATGTTATTTATATATATCAACAAAATTGTCTGTTATTCATTTCAATTGTGTCGTGGTGCAGCTTTTTTTTTGCAGGATTTATATTTATTCCTTATCAGTAGATCTTGGCATAATATTGTTATATATTTATACATTCTCTTGTGTGCCATGACTGTATATATTTCTTCATATAGGGCAAGGTACTAATAATAAATAACAGTAACCTAAAATTAACCCTTTGACCATACACAAACAACTGTCAAAATCTTTACAAACACCTAATTTAATATCCAATTTAATGTTATAATATTATGAGGTCTTACAAAAGTGTAATACAACAAATATAATAAACCGTATTTTTCGTTTTATAAGGCGCACTGGATTATAAGACGCACCCCAAATTTAGAGATAAAAAAAGGTAAAAAAAAAAATAGGGTCCGTCTTGTACTCCGGTGTTGTCTTATCGGAGGGGGGCAGCAGCGGTGGTGGAGCGGGGTCACAGGAGGGAGAGGCTGTGCTAGCAGCAGCGGCGGGTCCGAGGTGGTGGCAGTGGGTCAGTGGTGTCAGTGGCGGGTCAGTGACAGCGTCAGCAGCGGGTCAGTGGTGTCAGCAGCGGGTCAGTGACAGTGGCAGCAGCGGGTCAGTGGTGGCGGCAGCAGCGGGTCAGTGGTGGCGGCAGCGGCGGGTCAGTGGTGGCGGCAGCGGCGGGTCAGTGGTGGCGGCAGCAGCGGGTCAGTGGTGGCAGCAGCAGCGGGTCAGTGGTGGAGCAGGCCGGTGCGGTGAGTGTCCCAGTCGGTTCAAATAATGGCGCCCAGAGCGGCGTGTGCGCAGATGGAGTTATCATCCAAGAGCTCCATCTGTGCACGCGCTGACTCCCAGCGCCATCATTTGAAACTAGGACCGCGGACAGCCTGGGACAATCGCCGCACAGCCGCCGTAGTCCGCACAGCCTACCTTAAGCACAGAGTGGCAGCCAGCAGGCCACCCACCCACACAGAGAGGCAGCTGGGACAGGGAGGCAGCCGGCTGCCGCCACCAATAGGCACCCGGCCGCCCGCACACAGAGCTGCACAGACAGCCCCCCCCTCCGGTAAGCTATATTCGGATTTTAAGACGCACCCCTCATTTTCCTCCCAAATTTTTAGGAGGAACAGTGCGTCTTATAATCCGAAAAATACATTAAATATAACTATCATAGGTGATTACCAATAACACAGGAATGCAAATGTTGGGTTTATAAATATTGTTTCAAATCCAATGACTGACTGTTTTGTTTTCTTATGCTTTAATAAAAAAAAAGCACTTCTAATTTTCATCATGTATTTGATTTTTCTCCATAAAGAGGCTACTGGTGGAGATGCATGTGATCATACCAACCATGCAATTGACTCTCTGATGAAGCTATATGCGAAACCTAAGGAGCTTTTATTGGACTTGGTTTCTCACTTGCAGTCAAGGACGAAAGTGTTGGCAACTTTGAAATTGTTCCAGAAAATAAAGTATTTCTCCCAGAAAATTACTGCAATTACAAATCTTTTGTCACACACTTGTTTATTTCCTTTGTGTGCCCGAACAACAAAAAAAGACAGTGAAAAAAAGCAAATTGGAAAGAATTTCACAGAATTCTCCTAAAATGGGTCGGACGAAATTATTGGTGCCCTCAACACAGGGCCGGCGTCACCACGCGGCATACCCGGGCAAGTGCCGGGGCCCTGGACTGACGGGGGGCCCACTCACGCTATCTAGGACACCTGCAGTACGTTGCGCCGTTCATTTTCCCTGTCGGCCTTCGTACTGCCTGCTATAGACGGGTGGGGGGGAGGAACATCTCTCCTCCCTCCTCCCCTACTTGATTACTAGTCACTGTTCATCCCAATGCGTAACGCATGCTGGGACCGCCTCCTCTCACCTCTTTGATGCGAGTGGAATGTATTGGAGCCGTGCGTCCCATTCCTGCTGCTGTCAGAACGCCCCCGTACGTCGTTTCCTCTTACGACAGCAGTGGGCGGGCCTTCAAAAAATGATCGGCATCAGCAGCAGCAGCACACAGATGCACTTCCTGCTACCACAGTGGAACGCACACCGGCACCGCCTCGTTCAGGACCTTGTTGTCACTGGCGACCGGCCGACTCACGGCAGTACAGTACGGAAGCAGGTCCAAACCGTCTGGGTTCTTGGAGTACAAGAAGCCCAGGTTAGAAGAGCTACTCCTGGAGGCCAGAAGTGCATTGCCACTGTTTTTTTTCTTTTTTTTGCATTTATATTGTACCTATGTGTGTTTGCCAGCTTTTTTTTTTTTTTTAAATAAACCTGACATTTCATATGTATTGTCTTGAGTATTTTTTTTTTCCCTTGAAAAATTCTGTATATTATGTATAATAATGTGAGGGGCAGATGGGTCGTGCAGTGGTATAGTGGGGTGAGGGGGATGGGTGAGGGTACAGTAGGTGAGGGCAGAGCTGGTCGTGCAGTGGTATAGTGGGGTGAGGGGGATGGGTGAGGATACAGTAGGTGAGGGCAGAGCTGGTCGTGCGGTGGTATAGTGGGGTGAGGGGGATGGGTGAGGGTACAGTAGGTGAGGGCAGAGCTGGTCGTGTGGTGGTATAGTGGGGTGAGGGGGATGGGTGAGGATAAAGTAGGTGAGGAAAGAGTTAACCTTTTCCACTGACT
The DNA here is from genome assembly GCF_048569485.1 of Anomaloglossus baeobatrachus. Taxonomy (NCBI): domain Eukaryota; kingdom Metazoa; phylum Chordata; class Amphibia; order Anura; family Aromobatidae; genus Anomaloglossus; species Anomaloglossus baeobatrachus. The sequence continues at coordinate 119,762,872 of NC_134364.1, forward strand.
TAGAAAAATAATAGAAATTCATTCTCCCTGGCAAGACCGAACCAGACTTATTTGCGTAATAAACTGTGAGACCAACTTCAAGGACGCAGAATGTTTTGACTTAGAGACGACTGAAAAACATCTTGTTATTGGAGTATAAGTCATTATATTAATTTCTCTTGCTGGGAATATGTAATTCACGCCTTTAATGAATATGTATGTTGCATAGTTACGCCCTAATCAACTTTGTATAACTTTGTAATGTAAACAATACCAATACACTTTCTATTCGGAGCCGCACATCTCCAGTCTTATGTGTATAACGGCGTTCGCTTGTTTTCATTGAGACGGAGTAGCAGAGGGGGGGTCACCGGTACCTTCTCTGCATTCGGACATCGCTGGCAACAGCTGTGACCGTTAGGTCAACCTAACATTATCTGGCGCCCGAAAAGCAGGGACCCGTGTTTCTAATCCCAGGACGCAGTGGACTGTCTTGCCATTCAGAGGAGGAGTGGACCAGACGTGGGGACCAGAAACACCTGGCCAGGTAAGAGTTGAACCTTATTCTTCTCTTTATGCTCCCCACATCTGATCTCCCCTCTCCTCAACGCGCAAAATGGTACACTGTGAGTAGAAACTGGGTTATTGGCGGGTTTCCACTGAACTCTGAGAGAGCCTTGCCAGCTGATGTTTTCTGTGCCTTGTTTGTTCGTTTCTCTGTGTTTCTCTGCCTCTCCGTGTGTCGCGTGTCTGCTCTCCTGCGCTTTACTTCTGTGCTGTTGTCCTTGTTGGTTGTCATAGATCCCATACATCAGTGAGTGTTGAAAGGGAATAGTGTACCTGCTCTGTCCAATGGATGTGATATTCACTGCCCTAGTGTTAGTGGGAATAGCCCTGTTTGCCATTGCTATCGGATATAGAGTGTATCTCTGTTACAAGAAGGGTAACCCAGCGCCATTCAACATTCTCAGCCCCCTCTGAAGTTAGGACACCACCTTTCAGTAGGAATACAGATTAAGAGTCAGTCTCTGGGTACTTCCAGGAAAGGTGGTTCTAGACCTCACCTTAGGTAGGAATACAAAAGGAGTTAGTCTCTGAGTATCTCCAGGATAGGTAGGTTTAGTCCAAAGGACGTTCAAGGGTCTAAAAGCTGAAGAAGATAGACGAAGAATGGGACAAGGAATATCAAAAGACAGAAGAGCTGGATGCACCCTGCAACATCTCATTACGTGTTATCATGGCAAGAGGACAGCCAGTCAGTCCAAGGAAGTTTTCAAGACATTTGGATTGAAGGGGAAGGATCAATTGGACCCCAACAAATGGGATACAATAACAGCTACTAGAGCAGGAGTGATAGCAGATAAATCATGGACTGAACTAGTCAGAACTCTTTCTGACATGGCAAAAACAGCCCACGATCAAGGTTGGATATACCATGAAGAATCAGACACATGGGAAGAAGCTGCGAAGAAGGCTAATAAGAATCAGCAGCCTCCTCCGTACCTGTCAGCTACTCCTGGAACAGCTCCAAAAATAGCAGGATCCCCGGAATGGACCTGCACAAACTGTAGCCAACAAAATCCGGACTGGAGTGAAACATGCCTAGCCTGTGCAGCCCCACAGCACAAGCTACAAGCCACAAGCCACAGCACCAGTGCCTCTTTATCCCGTAGTGGAAAGAAGAGCAAAATGCTCCAGACCCGACTAGAAACCCAGTCAGTTTTTCACGTTACCTGAACCAAATACAGGTCTCCTACAGAAGCACTTGGTTGGACATGGAAGGTTTGTGTAGAGTTAAAATGTCTCCCGAACTGTATGCCAAACTCACTGCCCACCTGACAGGACATGCTCCGGACGATACCCGTAATGTGGAATCGGGCCAAGACTTCATGATAAGACTCAGTCTCTTCTGCGCCCAGGAGCAAAGAACTAAGGGCACAATGGGACCAGTGCATCAAGGTCCTGTGCAGAATGTCAGCTTATTTTACTACAGATTGATGCAGTCATTCGCAAATGAAGGGCTGGACTTACAAGCGGGTGCAATACGTCGCCTGATGGTAAGATCCTTCATGGATGGAATACATGCACCTCTGGCAGAAAGATTGAAAGCGTGCTGCCCAGAATGGAGGAACATGGAAGACATAGATCTTCTAGTCAACAAAGCAAGTGGCTTAGAAACCGACGCAAAGGATAAAAGGAGCAACAAGAAAGTTGTCATAGCAGCAGTGGACGGCCAGCCAGAAGGTACAAGAAAGAAGGCTCCGACCTGCTACTATTGTGGAGTCAGAGGACGTGATCAGAGACTGTAGAAAGAAGAAGAGGGACACTCAAAACCGACCCGAGAGTCAGGAGGAGAAGACTGCCTGACTTGCGGCAGCACGGGATAGGGATGCCAGAGGTCCATTTATACATGTCCCCCTTCACATTGGCAACAAGGAAATAAGAGCTTTGGTGGACTCAGGAGCCTCACGCTCCTGAACCCCAGGAACCTAGTGCCTGAAGGATCCATCTCATCTGAAGCTACTGTAGTATCCGGATTTGATGGACAAGCCCAGATAATCCCAATAACACATCCACTGAAGGTGAAACTGGGACCACACATGTTCGTGTCTAAATTCTTAGTGTCCCCCCTGGGTGGAGATGCCCTAGTGGGAGCCGATCTACTATCAAGACTACAAGCTCAGATTGTCTACAATGAAGATGGATCTGCTATCCTGCAAATTCCAGAAGATATCCCAGAAGAAGTCCTGTGCACTCTTCAGATGATAGAAGACCAACCAGAATCTGAAGTTACACATGAAGTAAACACGGACCCAATACTTCTACAAGTTCCTGCAAAACTCTGGTCCACATCAAAAACTGACCTCGGCACACTACCCGTGCCCCCCGTAAAGGTTTCAGTCAAGCCTGGAATTATACCACCGCAGCTGAGACAATACCCTCTTAATGTTCAACAGGAAGCTGCCCTAGATTACCAGATAAAAGAACTGTTGAAGTCTGGAGCCCTCAGAATTACTAAGTCTCCTTACAACACTCCGTTGTTTCCTGTTAAGAAGAGACAAGTAAAAAAAGGTGATCCAGTTACGTACCGGATGGTACACGATCTGAGGGCAGTGAACTCAATACTGGAGCCCCTCACCCCTGTTGTACCAAATCCACATACGCTGCTTACACAGGTGCCGGCTACATCCACCCATTACACGGTCATAGACCTTGCTAATGCTTTTTTCTCAGTACCACTGGACCCAGCATGCCAAGATTTCTTTGCATTCACGCACAAGCAAAATCAATATACATGGACACGCCTGCCTCAAGGTATGCAACATTCTCCTACGCTATATACTCAGGCAATGAGCAATGTACTTCGGGGCTGGGAACCCCCTGAGCACTGTGTCCTTCTTCAGTACGTGGATGATTTACTACTGTGTTGCCCTAATGAAGAAATCTGTAAAACGGCTTCAATAAGTCTTCTTACCTTTCTGGCAGAAGTAGGATGCAAAGCGAGCAGAGATAAGTTGCAGTTCTGCAAAACGAGGGTCACTTTCTTGGGTCATTGCCTTTCTGCGGGACAAAAACACCTCAGCCCGGACAGACAAGAAGTTATCAGGAAAGCAAGCATTCCTAGAAATCTCAAACAACTCAGAGGATTTTTAGGGCTAATATCTTTCTGCAGACAGTGGATTCCCAATGCATCGCTACTCATGCAACCGCTGTATGATTGCACAAAGAATATTCCTTTCTCCCTCACAGAAGAAGCTCAACAAAATTTTCAAAAGCTCAAGGAACTAGTGATTGATGCACCTGCTCTGGCACTACCAAACTATGATCTCACCTTCAATCTGTTCGTAGCAGAGCTTCAAGGATTTGCCGTAGGAGTACTCACCCAGAAGACAGACAAACATCACATAATCGGGTACTACTCCTCTCAACTCGACAACGTTACCAGAGCAGCACCAAACTGTGTCCGTGCTGTTACAGCAGTTTCAAACATACTGCAGAAAGCATCTGAAATCTCACTAGATTTCCCGACTACCATCCTTACCAGCCATGACATCTATGCTGTTCTCAATCAAGTGCAGTTGAAACATCTTTCCATGGCAAGACAAGTCAGACTCCAGTGCACGCTGTTGCTACCCCCAAACATCTCATTTGCTCGAGTTACAAGTCTAAACCTTGCTGATCTGCTGATCTTTACAAGTTTAGACGGGGGGACAGAAGAGAGGACAGAAGAGAGTGACAAACGTACCAGTGCACCATTTGATCATGATTGTCAGGAACTCATTGAACATGAGGCAAAGCCCCTGCACAATATACAGGCAACACCGCTTACAAATCCAGACTTTGAACTTTTTGTGGATGGTAGCAGATACGCTGATGAAGCAGGCAAGTTCCACACCGGATTTGCAGTAGTGACTCTATATGCAGTCTTAGCCAAACAACCGCTACCTCCACGCATATCTGCTCAAGAAGCAGAACTTCTTGCCCTCATCTGGGCAATTGAGTTTCTGGAAGAACGAACAGCGAACATCTACACGGACTCAGCCTATGCACACGGCATTGTGCACGATTTTGGCACTATCTGGCAGACAAGAGGATTCCTGACAGCAACAGGAAATCCCATCAGGCATGGAGCCTCAGTGAAGAAACTAATGGAAGTAGCCTTGATACCAAAACAGCTAGCAATCATAAAGGTTGCTGCCCACACCAAGGCTCAAACACCCGAGGCAAGGGGAAATCGCTTGGCCGACCAAACAGCAAAACAAGCAGCCTTACTCCCTTTGAAGGAGACGGAAACAGTGTCAACGACGGAGGAAGAAATGCAGAACCTCTTTGAGACACAAGAAAACGCCTCTGAGGAAGAAAAGGCCGGATGGCGGGCCAAGGGGGCAGAAAAGGTGGAGGGGATTTGGCGCTTAAACGGACTTCCCGTCCTGCCACGCAGTTGGTTCCCTGCCATTTTCCAAGTACTCCACTACCCCACACATGGAAGCACAAACTCAATCATGAACCAGATGCAACCATATTGGGTAGCCCCCGGCTTCAGACAATACGCCTCCCAGAGAATAAAGGATTGTCACATCTGTCAACAACACAATCCAGGCCAGCTAACTAAAACCCCGCAAAGACACATGCCAAAGACGTTTGCCCCATTCCAAAGAGTACAAATAGACTATATACAGTTGCCAAGACATGGCATCTACGAGTTTGTACTTGTCTGTGTAGACCTCTTCTCAGGATGGCCAGAGGCCTACCCTGTCAGCTCAGCCACGGCCCGTATTACAGCAAAGAAATTGGCCTGTGAGCTGGTACCCCGGTTTGGACTCCCTGAAGTCATAGAGTCAGACCGAGGTACTCATTTCACTGGACAAGTTTTCCAGAACACCTGTGCCCTGTTAGGCATTCAGTCAGCCTTACACACACCTTACCACCCACAGTCATCAGGGAAAGTGGAAAGGTTAAATGGGACTCTAAAGCTCAAACTAGCCAAGGCAGTGGAGGAGACTGGTAGACCATGGACAGAATGTCTCCCCATAGCTCTTTACTCTATAAGGACTACCCCGCAGGGAAAGCACAGGCTCTCACCATTTGAAATACTCTTTGGTAGTGCACCCAGATTAGGATGCTACTTCCCGCAGGAGTTACACCTGCAATGTGATAGCCTAACATCTTATGTTGTTTCCCTGCAGAACAGACTAACTGAAACCCACCAAAGGGTCTACTCTTCTCTACCTGATCCTGATGCCATTCCAGGAACCCACTCTCTAAAGCCTGGTGACTGGGTCTACCTAAAGAAGCACGTGAGAAAGACCCTTGAGCCACGATTCGATGGGCCTTTGACTGTCCAGCTGACCACTCCAACCTCCGTCAAACTTGAGGGGAGATCGACATGGGTCCATGCCAGCCACTGCAAGAAGGCCTAATACTGCTGATAAGTATTTCTATGTGTACTCCCTTTTTGGGGCCTTCTACACCACGGCAGAATTCATTTGAGACCCATCATGAAGTGTTAGCTGAAAAACTTGAGATCACAGACTGCTGGATATGTACACACGCACTTGTGACAGCCTCTTCCATGCCATACTTAGCCATACCAGTCCCAATAAACAAAGTGTTTCAATGGGGAGGCTGTTACAACAGACTATCAGTGTTCCAAGTGTTACTCTGTTTACTAGTTGCTTATGTAGTGTTCAAGTTGCTAATGGCTTTGTTTTCCCGCTGCTTGAAGCAATGTAGATACAATGATTATTCAGCACCCGTAAGAAATCACTAATATGCCTTTTTTCTCTTCTCTACTCTTTCCTCTAGAAATCACCTTGGCGTATCATGATGAGACTCCTATCGAGAGGCATGCAGGCAGTCCTGGGTGACGGATGTGAGACGACACTCCCTGAGCACACCCGCGGCTCAGAAAGTATCTGGAGGCTAGCCTGCTTTCTCTATAGTCCAAAGCTTCTCGATGGCCCCCTGTCCATCAATCACGCCAATAGGGGGGATTGTGAGGAAAGAGTTAACCTTTTCCACTGACTTAGAAAAATAATAGAAATTCATTCTCCCTGGCAAGACCGAACCAGACTTATTTGCGTAATAAACTGTGAGACCAACTTCAAGGACGCAGAATGTTTTGACTTAGAGACGACTGAAAAACATCTTGTTATTGGAGTATAAGTCATTATATTAATTTCTCTTGCTGGGAATATGTAATTCACGCCTTTAATGAATATGTATGTTGCATAGTTACGCCCTAATCAACTTTGTATAACTTTGTAATGTAAACAATACCAATACACTTTCTATTCGGAGCCGCACATCTCCAGTCTTATGTGTATAACGGCGTTCGCTTGTTTTCATTGAGACGGAGTAGCAGAGGGGGGGTCACCGGTACCTTCTCTGCATTCGGACATCGCTGGCAACAGCTGTGACCGTTAGGTCAACCTAACATGCGAAACCTAAGGAGCTTTTATTGGACTTGGTTTCTCACTTGCAGTCAAGGACGAAAGTGTTGGCAACTTTGAAATTGTTCCAGAAAATAAAGTATTTCTCCCAGAAAATTACTGCAATTACAAATCTTTTGTCACACACTTGTTTATTTCCTTTGTGTGCCCGAACAACAAAAAAAGACAGTGAAAAAAAGCAAATTGGAAAGAATTTCACAGAATTCTCCTAAAATGGGTCGGACGAAATTATTGGTGCCCTCAACACAGGGCCGGCGTCACCACGCGGCATACCCGGGCAAGTGCCGGGGCCCTGGACTGACGGGGGGCCCACTCACGCTATCTAGGACACCTGCAGTACGTTGCGCCGTTCATTTTCCCTGTCGGCCTTCGTACTGCCTGCTATAGACGGGTGGGGGGGAGGAACATCTCTCCTCCCTCCTCCCCTACTTGATTACTAGTCACTGTTCATCCCAATGCGTAACGCATGCTGGGACCGCCTCCTCTCACCTCTTTGATGCGAGTGGAATGTATTGGAGCCGTGCGTCCCATTCCTGCTGCTGTCAGAATGCCCCTGTACGTCGTTTCCTCTTACGACAGCAGTGGGCGGGCCTTCAAAGAATGATCGGCATCAGCAGCAGCAGCACACAGATGCACTTCCTGCTACCACAGTGGAACGCACACCGGCACCGCCTCGTTCAGGACCTTGTTGTCACTGGCGACCGGCCGACTCACGGCAGTACAGTACGGAAGCAGGTCCAAACCGTCCGGGTTCTTGGAGTACAAGAAGCCCAGGTTAGAAGAGCTACTCCTGGAGGCCAGAAGTGCATTGCCACTGTTTTTTTTCTTTTTTTTGCATTTATATTGTACCTATGTGTGTTTGCCAGCTTTTTTTTTTTTTTTAAATAAACCTGACATTTCATATGTATTGTCTTGAGTATTTTTTTTTTCCCTTGAAAAATTCTGTATATTATGTATAATAATGTGAGGGGCAGATGGGTCGTGCAGTGGTATAGTGGGGTGAGGGGGATGGGTGAGGGTACAGTAGGTGAGGGCAGAGCTGGTCGTGCAGTGGTATAGTGGGGTGAGGGGGATGGGTGAGGGTACAGTAGGTGAGGGCAGAGCTGGTCGTGTGGTGGTATAGTGGGGTGAGGGGGATGGGTGAGGATAAAGTAGGTGAGGGCAGAGCTGGTCGTGCGGTGGTATAGTGGGGTGAGGGGGATGGGTGAGGATACAGTAGGTGAGGGCAGAGCTGGTCGTGCAGTGGTATAGTGGGGTGAGGGGGATGGGTGAGGATACAGTAGGTGAGGTCAGAGCTGGTCGTGGGGTGAGGGGGATAGGTGAGGGTACAGTAGGTGAGGGCAGAGCTGGTCGTGCAGCGGTATAGTGGGGTGAGGGGGATGGGTGAGGGTACAGTAGGTGAGGGCAGAGCTGGTCGTGCAGTGGTATAGTGGGGTGAGGGGGATGGGTGAGGGTACAGTAGGTGAGGGCAGAGCTGGTCGTGCGATGGTATAGTGGGGTGAGGGGGATGGGTGAGGATACAGTAGGTGAGGGCAGAGCTGGTCGTGGGGTGAGGGGGATAGGTGAGGGTACAGTAGGTGAGGGCAGAGCTGGTCGTGCAGCGGTATAGTGGGGTGAGGGGGATTGGTGATAGGCTACTGTAGGTGAGGGCAGAGCTGGTCATTCACAGTTTCTACTGGTAAGTTACATTTATCAATGTCTGCTTGCCTCTAATACTTTAGGTACTTATACGCTAGATCACCTGATTTTGCCATCTGCTAAATCACAGCACCTACATGTTGCCTACTCCAAGACCAACACAGTGCAGAAACACCACAATCAGGATTTGTTACCCAGAACTCACTGGTGGACTGGTGAGTGACCAATCATTACTACATATTACTGCAATGTTTGTTCTCAACCCCTACTACTTATACAGTGGAACCTTGGTTAACGAGAACAATCCGTTCTGGGCCTGTGCTTGGTAACCAAGTTACTCGCTCAGCAAAGCAAGATTTCCCATAGGAAATCATTGCAATGCAGACAATTCCTTCCACAACTTGTTAAATGTCCCATCCTGGTCCCCTATTGTGCCATTCAGCACACACACACACGCACACACACATATTTTGCTCATCTTACCTTCCATCACCGGCCTCATGGTTCTTGTAGTTCGCCGCTACAGGATGTGTATCGGGTAACCATCACGACCGATGTTTCCTCCACTGTCAGCTGCTACTCAAAGGCAGCGCGCTGGCCAATCAGGCAAGTATTTCCTGCCTTTGATGTCAGCGCTCTGGCAGCGGAAGTCCCGGCATCGGTCACAATGGTTACCCGATACACATCCTGTAGCGGCGAACTACAAGAACCATGAGGCCGGCGAGGGAACGGAAGGTAAGGTGAGCATATGTGTGTGTGCATGCGTGTTTGTGTGTGCATGTTTGTGTGGACTGCCAGAGCGGGTTAGAGCGTGGTGGATGTACGGAACCGGAAGTGTGTGCAGAGTATTTGCTCATTCAGAAAAGCTTGCTCGTAAACTGAGTTACAAATTTACAGCAAGCTTTGCTCGTTAGGAGAAATACTTGCTAACTGGGTTACTCGTTAAGCGAGGTTCCACTCTACTCCTGTTTACACGGGAGATGTGCAGTCAGTCCCCACGTCTTTTTATAGTTGTATCACCGCAACAATCATCCAAGAGGCCTTTAATATGGTGCAGTTATCAGGCAGAAAAGAGGCCAGGTTACTGCTCATGATATATAATTGTTGTATAAATCATACTGTTGACATCAACAGAAATGGTGTTGCTTTCACAGCTTTTTTTTTAGGATAAAATGGCTAGTAGGGATCAAGCCCAAGAACTTTCAGGTGAACAGGCACCTCCATCCAAGAAGCACAAGTCTGGAAGTCAGAAAAGAAAAGAGAAGCAGTTATTCGAAGAGAAAGTGAAGAAACTTACTACCATTGATTGCTTCTTTAGGAAATCCATACAAACGGACAGTGGAGAGTCTACCAGTTGCAATACATCAGGTATTCAACCAGATACGAGTGTCTCTGTGGACGCATTTTCCAACACTGAGGAAGTTAATCAAGAAATTGAAGATTCTTCACATCAGCAACTCGTTTTTGGTCTTTCTGAACCTCATCCAGAGCTAACTGATGATCCTGCTGAATGGCCTGATACAATTTCTGATGCGCTGAGATGCCAGGCAGGCACCAGGCCCAATCATTAAGGAACAAGGTAACTGATCCATCTGTGTATCTGTTTGCACTCATAACTTATCTGTACTTCTGACATATAATCTGTAAATTCCATCTTGTATATAGTGTTTTAGCTAGTGTGCCCTTAAGGCGATTAAATATAAAATGTAATCCAATCGAGTGGAGGGATCCGGCCCGGTTCGTGAAAGTATCCATTTACAATATATATTATTATGCAGTAATAAAGTTGTCATCTATGCAAGGGCAACATCTTATTGTAGGGTCTGGCCTTTAAGACCTTTATCAATTTATAGTTATAAAATGACACGGCAGGTCAGGTCACGGTGCACAACCACCATTCATTTTCTATGGGGTCAAGTGCAGAAATTGCAGACTCTAAAGGGAATGAATGCAAGTGTAGGTCCTAGCTGGTAGGCCCTCACTGATCAATAAATTATCACTTATCCTGTGATGAGCTGAGTATCGTATTCACTTGGCTACCCCTTTATTTTTGTACATACACAAATATATATATATACATATACATATATATATATATATATATATATATATATATATATATATATATATATATATATATATATATATATATATATGTATATATATATAAAAGAAAAAACAAACAAGTTAAATCAGCATGGTCCATTGTGTTTAGAGGAAGATGTACAGTTAGGTCCAGAAATCTTTGGACAGTGACACAATTTTCGCGAGTTGGGCTCTGCATGCCACCACATTGGATTTGAAATGAAACCTCTACAACAGAATTCAAGTGCACATTGTAACGTTTAATTTGAAGGTTTGAACAAAAATATCTGATAGAAATTGTAGGAATTGTACACATTTCTTTACAAACACTCCACATTTTAGGAGGTCAAAAGTAATTGGACAAATAAACCAAACCCAAACAAAATAATTTTATTTTCAATATTTTGTTGCGAATCCTTTGGAGGCAATCACTGCCTTAAGTCTGGAACCCATGGACATCACCAAACGCTGGGTTTCCTCCTTCTTAATGCTTTGCCAGGCCTTTACAGCCGCAGCCTTCAGGTCTTGCTTGTTTGTGGGTCTTTCCGTCTTAAGTCTGGATTTGAGCAAGTGAAATGCATGCTCAATTGGGTTAAGATCTGGTGATTGACTTGGCCATTGCAGAATGTTCCACTTTTTTGCACTCATGAACTCCTGGGTAGCTTTGGCTGTATGCTTGGGGTCATTGTCCATCTGTACTATGAAGCGCCGTCCGATCAACTTTGCGGCATTTGGCTGAATCTGGGCTGAAAGTATATCCCTATACACTTCAGAATTCATCCGGCTACTCTTGTTTGCTGTTATGTCATCAATAAACACAAGTGACCCAGTGCCATTGAAAGCCATGCATGCCCATGCCATCACGTTGCCTCCACCATGTTTTACAGAGGATGTGGTGTGCCTTGGATCATGTGCCGTTCCCTTTCTCCTCCAAACTTTTTTCTTCCCATCATTCTGGTACAGGTTGATCTTTGTCTCATCTGTCCATAGAATACTTTTCCAGAACTGAGCTGGCTTCATGAGGTGTTTTTCAGCAAATTTAACTCTGGCCTGTCTATTTTTGGAATTGATGAATGGTTTGCATCTAGATGTGAACCCTTTATTTACTTTCATGGAGTCTTCTCTTTACTGTTGACTTAGAGACAGATACACCTACTTCACTGAGAGTGTTCTAGACTTCAGTTGATGTTGTGAACGGGTTCTTCTTCACCAAAGAAAGTATGCGGCGATCATCCACCACTGTTGTCATCCGTGGACGCCCAGGCCTTTTTGAGTTCCCAAGCTCACCAGTCAATTCCTTTTTTCTCAGAATGTACCCGACTGTTGATTTTGCTACTCCAAGCATGTCTGCTATCTCTCTGATGGATTTTTTCTTTTTTTTCAGCCTCAGGATGTTCTGCTTCACCTGAATTGAGAGTTCCTTAGACCGCATGTTGTCTGGTCACAGCAACAGCTTCCAAATGCAAAACCACACACCTGTAATCAACCCCAGACCTTTTAACTACTTCATTGATTACAGGTTAACGAGGGAGACGCCTTCAGAGTTAATTGCAGCCCTTAGAGTCCCTTGTCCAATTACTTTTGGTCCCTTGAAAAAGAGGAGGCTATGCATTACAGAGCTATGATTCCTAAACCCTTTCTCCGATTTGGATGTGAAAACTCTCATATTGCAGCTGGGAGTGTGCACTTTCAGCCCATATTATATATATAATTGTATTTCTGAACATGTTTTTGTAAACAGCTAAAATAACAAAACTTGTGTCACTGTCCAAATATTTCTGGACCTAACTGTATAACATACCAGCCACACATATATAACTATATACAGAACGTGGAAAGGTATTAACAGCTGTGCACATATACGCAGAAGATGCACAAGTTATACCAACATGCTCCCTATCACAATTTACAAGAATATTTATAACTTATTCCAGCCGTACATATATAGTTATATACAAAAGTCGCAAAGGTTATTATAACAGGATGATCCATATTGTTATGTACAGAAGATGCTAAGGTTATTTCAGCTGAACGCTTTAATTACACACAGAAAATGTTCATGTTATATCAACCGTATATATATATATATATATATATATATATATATATATATATATATATATGTATATACAGTATATATATATATATGTTATATATCATTATATACAGAAAATGCCCTGGTTATACCAGCTGTACAGACATAATCAAGACATGCACAGGTTATACCAGATCTACATACACAATTATACAGTGAGTAAAATAATTATTGCATTGAGTACATCATCAATTATTAAAGTAAATATATTTCTAAAAGTTCTATTGATATGACTTTCTCACCAGATGTCAGTAACAGCCCATCCAATCCACACAAGCAAATAAATCAATCCGTAGATGTCCATACATTTAGTGATGTGTAAAAATGAGAAATCACACATGGAAAAAGTATTGAACACGCTTAATGAAATTTATGTAATACTTTGTACACCAGCCTTTGTTGGTGATGACAGCTTCAAGATGGCTCCTGCATGGAGCTACTATTGGCCTGCATTGCTCAGGGATGATTTTGATTCATTCTTCCACACAAAAACTATTCAAATTTAGGAGGTCCTTTGGGCTCCATCAATAAACTTTATGCTTTTGTTCCTTCCATACATTTTCTATTTGATTCAGGTCAGGTGATTGGCTAGGCCATTCTAGCAGCATTATTTCCATTGTGTTAAACCAGTTGAAAGATTCCTTGGCTGTCTGTTTGGCTGTGTGTTTACTAACCATAAAAATCTCCTTTACCTTGAGTTGGGTAAATGTTTTACACTGAGGCAAGCTTGGTGGTCATTATTTTTCAATAAGTTTAACTTTCTCATAACTTATCATTTAGGGTCAAAGAACACTAAAGCTGATGCATTGTCCAGCAGTTTTCCAGGGGTAAACCTTGTGAGGAACCTTTTCCAATCCTTCAGGAGAGATTGGTGGTGTTGGCACTCAGTTCTGAGGTTGAATCTAAGATTGGTGAGAGGCCATCTTGGGTTTCAGCTAACAAGTAATTTGTTTCCCTGAATCTTCATCTTAGGGTTCTGGGGGAACATTATGATTCTGTCCTGGATGGTCACCCTGGGGTGAGGGGTACTATGGATCTTAGATTGATATTAGGGATGATCAAATACCTCAAATTTTCGGCTTCACAAATATTTTCCGAATAGGTCGCTGCTATGCAAATATTCAATGCGCAATGTAAGTCTATGGCAAGCCCAAATAGTTCCGAATAGTTGTTATTCGGGGTTTCCCATAGACTTACATTGCGCATCGAATATTCGCAAATAGTCGAATACTGGCGATTTATTTGGCAAATATTCGCGAAGCCGAATATTTGAGGTATTCGATCATCCCTATTGCTATGCTTTTCGTCACCCAGCATCCGAAGGGATGCTATGTGTTCTGCGTGTGTCATCTGTGCATGCTCAAAGGCACTGTCATTCATCAGGACCTTGAGTGTCCTTAGGTAACCTTGGATGGACATTTCCATGGACTTCATTATGGACCTACCTCCCACTGCTGGTAATTCAATCATTTTTGTTCTGGTGGATAGGTTTTCTAAAATGACACATTTTATCACCTTATCGTCATTACCCAATGCTAAAACTTTAGCCCAGGTGTTTATACATGAGATTGTCAGACTCTATGGGGTCCCTTCTAATATTGTTTCTGATAGAGGAACTCAATTTGTCAAATTTTTTAGGGCTTTCTGCTCTCATTTAGGGATTAAGCTGTCTCATTCATCGGCATTCCATCGGCATTCCATCCTCAGTAAAATGGACAAATGGAACACATGAATTTGGAGCAGTATTTGCATTGTTTTGTCTCGGATAATCAGGAAGAGTTGTACTCGTTCCTTCCTCTTGCGGAATTTTCAATAATCGCCAGCATGAATCATTTGGTATATCTCCTTTATTTTGTGTTTATGGTCATCATTCCATGTTCTGTACATTTCTGGAGGGACACACGTGAGGGGTACCTGGGGAGGACAAATTGGTCTCAGCACTATCATCTACCTTTGGAGAAGGTTCAGCAGAATTTGCGTGACATTGGCTCTAAATACAAGTGTACGGCTGACTATAAACACGTGTGTCAGGTCCGGACATGTGTGTGATTGATCTGGTGTGGTTATCCATGAGAAACATTAAGCTTAAAGTACCTTCACTTAAGTTTGGTCCTCGGTTCATTGGCCTATCAATAAGCTGGCTTTCCGCCATCATGTAAAATTCATAACTTATTTCACAAATCCATTTAAAATCAAAGGAAAAAAGAAAAAAAAAAAACACGGTATGGCTGCGCTGCTAAGGATGAAGTTAAGGTGATGATTTTAAAGGATTTTATTATGAATACTGTGCCACAACGCGTTTCAGGGATAAAAATTCCCCCTTCCTCAGGTAGCAATAATCTTACAAAACAATATACCTTATATACATATAGTTGAAAGGTCCCCACACCCCTTAATTAATTCAACAATTGATGGAATAGGTAATTAGAGAATGATCAATCAATTGACAGGGTTTGTGGAAAGCTTAGTTGGCAGAAGAAAAAAAACAAACAAAAAAAAAACCACATTGCATATAATCATATTAAACCGCAATATTAAGTAAAACATATATTAGTTATATGATGAAAATACATTAGAATCGTCAATTTTAATACTGCACCATAAATAGCGCTTTGCAACAAAAATATAATGGATAAATGAATGACAAAAATCTATAAAATAGATCTGATCTTTTTAGATCTAATATTATTATTTCATTCTATTAATATTTTTCTATTGTTTCTGATTTATATTCAATTTTGATTGTTATTGATAACGTTAAAAGTTGGTGCCAATAAGGCTAGATAAACTCAGTTCTATGGAAGAAAAATATGATAGAAAAATATAGGTAAAAGCACCAAGAGAAACCCAAGTATGCTAATTATAATTATATTCCATTACTTATAGGGTATTTATATAAAAAAATTATCTGTATTAATGGGCTATATAATAAATTAAATTAGGAAAGAACAAGTTTTATATATAAAACCTAATCTAAAAAACTCTTAAAAATGTCTATAAAAATAACTATGAAATATCTATAAAAAATATTATACAGAAAGGAACCATGGAATTATGTTAGAGGATACTCCAAAGGTGTATAAGGAGGGGGTAGAGGATACTCTGTACTTATGTTAGAGGATACTCCAAAGGTGTATAAGGAGGGGGTATATCATTAAAATGCCATAAAAAATAGTATAAAAAATATAAATATATATGTTATAAAATGATCAAACCGGATCTTATCCATAACATGTTTGTTGATATTAATGGAGCATACTACTCTATTTAATCTGTTCTGTCATGATGTTAAGACCTTCTGGATTTAAGGTGGCTAATTTGAAAATCCAGAATGATTCACGTTCTACCAGCCTCCAATACCTAGCTGTATCATTGATCATAATCTGTTCTATAATCACTGTTTTAAAATTATCCCTCTCTCTATCATGTTCTAATGAAAAATGTCTGGATAGACTATGAGTTAATATACCATGACGGATGTTGTATCTATGGCCGTTTAATCTGTTATGCAACAATTGTGTTGTGCGGCCTACATATTGTAGGCCGCAGAGGCATTCCAGTAGATAGATTATATATGAACTTGTACAGGTCAGATGTTGTTTAATTAAAAATTCTTCCCCTGTTATATTATTTAAAGGATTTTGCACCATCCTTCAATGTTTGACAAGATAAACAACGGGTTTGACCACAATGGAAATTATCAATTGGGGTACTCATGTCAGATCCGTTTTGGGGCGTTTGATTGATCATTCTCTAATTACCTATTCCATCAATTGTTGAATTAATTAAGGGGTGTGGGGACCTTTCAACTACATGTATATAAGGTATATTGTTTTGTAAGATTATTGCTACCTGATGAAGGGGGAATTTTTATCCCTGAAACGCGTTGTGGCACAGTATTCATAATAAAATCCTTTAAAATCATCACCTTAACTTCATCCTTAGCAGCGCAGCCATACCGTATTTTTTTTTTTTTTTTCCTTTGATTCTCATATCTCCGTTTGGAGCTCACGGGGCTGCTGCAGCTAATCCTGGCATTTTCCTGCGTCTACCAACGCTTACCTGAAGGGCTGGTGAGTCAGCGGCATCGCTTTCACGTGACCGCCCATCCCAGAGGAGGAGCTGCACTTCAGCGCTGGTCTGGCGGCTGCGATCTCTACGTGGAATCGATCGAGTGAGCAGCCACTCAGATACAGATTCTGATACTCCTCCGTATGGTTTCTCTGGTGTTTCTGAGTTACACTGGCAGGCTCAGGCATCAACCAGCTAAGTGATCATTTATGGGCAGGCTAGCAAGAGTTAACCCCAGCTAGCTTGCTGGTTACCTCTGAGATCACATGCTGTTGGAAATGGGGATTTCCCGTGAACGTGTTTGTGTCATTTTTCATGAACATCTGGACTTGAGGAAGCGATCTGCAAATTGGGTCCCCAAATGTTCGACATCAGAGAAGCAGCGAGTGAAAACTTCCCGGTCCATTTGTCAGCGTTTCCGGACTGATAAGAACTTCCTAGAGCGACCGGTCACTATGGATGAGACCTGGATTTATTTGTATGACCCTGAAAACAAGGAACAGTCAAAAGAGTGGAGGCACAGTGGTTCTCCTCGTCAAAAGAAGTTCAGGGTACAAAAAGCAGCTACTAAGGTGATGGCGTCTCTGTGGGATAAGGAGGGCATGCTGCTAGTGGACTACCTTCAAAAGGGTCCCACCATCAATGCAATGTATTACATTGAACTTTTGGGCCAATTGAAGGCAGCTCTGAAGACCAAAAGGCGCAGCAAGCTGTCCAAAGGAATCTTGTTCCTGCAAGACAACGCCTCCGCTCACACTGCACAAGTGAACACGGCAAAACTGGCAGAGGTGGGCTTCCAGCTGCTGACCACCCACCTTATTCACCAGATCTAGCTCCCTCCGACTATCATCTGTCTCCAAACCTGAAGAAACACCACAAGGGACCAAATGTCACACCATTTCCGATGCCATAGCTGCTACAGATGCCTGGATTGAGGCATAACCGATATCCTTCCTTTTGCTAGGCTTACAGAACTTGGAATACCGTTGTAAGAAGTGTGTTGTGACCAGTGGAGAGTATGTGAAATAAATGGAAAGTGTCTTTCTGGGTAAAGCCAAAGACTTATCAGCAGCCCCTTGGACAGCCCCCTATTGAGATATATATGTATTTTCTATATCAGCACATTTTCTGCCAATGAATCATTAATAAAGGCTCAATTAACTTGAGAACAATTTCAGTCAAGTGAATTCTGTAAAGCAACTTGTTAAATAAACAATGGAAACCCAGTATAAATTATTAAGATCAGGTACTTAGAGGGAAACTTTACAATTAATGAGGCAGTTGGTGCATGAAAGACTCGTAGTGAAGCTGCTCAATACATTGCCCCAGGGAGGACACGAATATCAGAAGTGATGACAATAATGTATAAAAATAAGATATCTGACGAGAAGGAAGACATAAGGAAAAATATAGATTTCTCAGCCAATTACTGCTCCCGAAGCTTAGTCCCCCTATTACTGGCTAATGATTTCTGAAGATAGGATGAGATTTTAAGTGAGAGTCAATGAACGCAGCGAATAATGAATGGATGGAGTGGAGCGGCCATATTGATCACAACCAGAGATGGGGTCTTTTTCTTAGCGGAATAATGTAAATCTGAATGAGGCATCGTCGTTTGGAGTTATTGTTCTTTGGTCTGTTGCTCCTCCATGACTGCTTAATTAAGACGAGCAACTAATCGTTCCATTGATGTCTCCATTACTGAAATGTAAGAAATAAATGAGGTGCATGGGGATCATTAGATTTGGGGATTTACCTATCATTACAACTTAATTGATGCTGATACCTTATGATTGTACCGGATTGTATCTTGGTCTCAGCCATTAATATCTTTACTTATGAAGAAAGCTCATTAACACCTTCCGCCTCAGACATTTTTTTCTTTTTCAATTTTAAAAATTAAAGGGAACCTGTCAGCAGAAATTTCGGCTAAAACCTAACAGATTCCCCCTCTGCAGCTCCTGGGCTGCATTCTAGAAAGGTCCCTGTTAGTATTGTGCCCCCTTTCTGACCAAAAAAAAGAGTTTATATAGAGGTACCTTTTTGGCTTCGGATTCTCTAAATGGGACACGGGGGCGGGCTGCCTGATGGCCGTTATTCTGCCCCCTGGTCCTGTATGCCGCCCCCATCGCTGATTTCCATACTTCTGGATGCCGCCCACTGCTCCAGCCATCCCCGCGCATGCCCAGTGCTCATCTCTCGTGGATGAGCACTGTGCCCAGTGTCACCGCTGGTGACGTGCACGCAGGGTTTAGATTATGGGCGGTGCTGTGATGTTTATTAACAAGCAACCGCCCATAATCGCGGGACCGCGCTTTCCCCCTCAGCCTGCTTCTTTCTGCGCAAGCGCGCTGCTGCTGACCTCACGTCACCTCCTTCCCATCTTGCCCTGAGGCAGGAAATAGATGGGAAGAGCGGTCCCGCGATTATGGGCGGTTGCTTGTTAATAAACATCACAGCACCGCCCATAATCTAAACCCTGCGTGCACGTCACCAGCGGTGACACTGGGCACAGTGCTCATCCACGAGAGATGAGCACTGGGCATGCGCGGGGATGGCTGGAGCAGTGGGCGGCATCCAGAAGTATGGAAATCAGCGATGGGGGCGGCATACAGGACCAGGGGGCAGAATAACGGCCATCAGGCAGCCCGCCCCCGTGTCACATTTAGAGAATCCGAAGCCAAAAAGGTACCTCTATATAAACTCTTTTTTTTGGTCAGAAAGGGGGCACAATACTAACAGGGACCTTTCTAGAATGCAGCCCAGGAGCTGCAGAGGGGGAATCTGTTAGGTTTTAGCCGAAATTTCTGCTGACAGGTTCCCTTTAATGTTTTCCAAGAATCAAACCTTTTTTATTTGTATTTTTATGTTACCATAACCATAGCTAAATGGTAACACCATAACTTTTTTATTTTTCCATTAAGATACCCGTCTTATATTTGTCAGATGAGTTGTGCCTTTGAGTAACGCAATTCGATTTACATTACGTATAATGTTTGGCAAAACAATATTTTAGCAGGGTATAAAAGTAAAGTGTTTGGGCTATTAATGAACTCTTTTCATTCCATATTTTTTTTAAAACAAGGGAGGTGACCGAAGACTGGCAGTTCTGTAATTGTCAATTATTTATGAAGCCATTAAAGGGAATCTGTCAGTAATGTAATCTGAAGACAGCATGCTGCAGGGGTTAACACAGATTTTTTAGCAATGCATTTCTTATCAAAGTCCACTGCCGTTGTTTACCTGCAATGCTTGTTCTAACTTCAGGAGATTATCATTGCTGAAGTAGGTCAGTTAGAGGTCAGATAGTCTGGCACACCCCCTGCAGTTATTAGCACCTCACTGTCTATAGACATTGTACATAGAGAGACTTGTGTGGTGGTGGCAGCCTTATCAGCTCTGCTATATTGATAAATCTAAAAACTGTGCCAGAACCCCTGCATCCAGAAAAGGAAGTGATAAATCATTGGATTCAGTTTCTCTTTGCCTAAATAATGCTGCTCTCAGATGAGGTAGCAAACATTTGCTGACAGATGCTCTTTGAGCCTTACAGGTGTACATAAAGTGCAATGCAAAAGTTTGGGCACCCCTGGTCAAAATTATTGTTATTGTGAACAGTTAAGCAAGATGGAAATGAAATGATCTATGAACGGCATAAAGTTAAAGATGACACATTTACTTTGTATTTTATAAAAAAAAAAATTAAAAACTATATTTTCATCTGTTCCATTTTTAAATTAACAAAAAAGGAAAATGGGCAGATGCAACACGTTCCCTGAGGAAGAAGGTGAAACGCCCGTCGGGACATCCGGGTGGCGCTGTTACGGACAGTTTATACTGGTTAGTAACCTTGAATTTTGTTGCACTGTCAACATATTCACTATTATTGCATGTGGACGTATAGAGAGGCATTTAGACAGGCGCCATTTAGGTGGTCATTAACTGGAAAGAGTCACCACTTTGCCGTGGGGGTATGTTAATCAACTAGCCCTGCCCATATAGTCTATAGGAACATGCAATATTGTCACTTAAAGCTCTGTCCTTAACTTCACCCCCCTTGTTGTGTAGGTAAAAAGAACCTGCAGACAAAAAAGCGCAATAGGGTCTTACCCTGACAGACAGGGGGTGATAAAAGAGATGATCCTACTCACCAAAGATGGTTGTGAAAGGCACAACTCCTGTAACAGCATAAATCCGGATCAAAGGCAGCAGTACCCCAAGTGGCTGATAACAGAGAGAAATTGTAGAAAGGGGCTTTGTAAACCGCGCCAAAGATCACTGATGAAATCTTGGATTAATGTAAACTTTTTATTCTTGCACAGGTCTACGCGTTTCAGGAGACTCTGCTCCCTTCCTCAGGACCAAACAGGCATAAGTTACATCGGATTTGATGTAACTTATGCCTGTTTGGTCCTGAGGAAGGGAGCAGTCTCCTGAAACGCGTAGACCTGTGCAAGAATAAAAAGTTTACATTACTCCAAGATTTCATCAGTGATCTTTGGCGCGGTTTACAAAGCCCCTGTTACGAACCGGCGCCGCCATAGCCGCAAGCAGCCTGCTGCAGTTCCTGTTGCGCCCAGGCGCTGGCTGCCGTTCTTGGCCGTGCCTCGGGTAGTCCAGTTGGCTGCTTCTTCCACCACGTCTAAGTGTGGAGAGGCGGCTAGTGCGCATGCGTGCGCCGATTTACCCCAGCCAGAGTCTAAGCCCGGTGTTTTGCCTAGTGAGCATGCTCAGCCTGATTGTGTTATGTCTGAGACTAAGTCCTCAGTTCAGGCTCCTGAGCATGCTCCCACAATTAACCCTAACAGCCTCTTTGCACAGGTACTTGGACTTCGTGCTGTGTCTAGGTTCTGGGATGTGCCTACTGAGCATGCTCAAACTGATAGTCTGCTTTCTGAGCCTGTTGCTCAGGCTACTGAGCATGCCCAGGCACTTAGTGCATCAGAGGCTAGGTCCGGTAAGGATCTCACTGAGCATGTCCGTGAGGTGGCAGGCCCTGATAGGGCAGAGGGTGTCAGGTGTCCTGATGACGTGGCAACTCCGGACTGGCTCGCAGAGGCCCGCCCCTATGATCTGGCACCTCACCATTGGTCGTCAGACGATGACTGGTGAAGTGTTTGGGGCGTGGCTGCCATGAGGTCATCAATGACGTGGCGGTTCCGGATAGGTCGCATGTGACGTCACTGATGACATGGCACTCTGCTATTGGACCTTGGTGGTTCCACCCTGGGTTTGGGGCGGACCCAGGTTATAAAAGGGGCTGGACACAACATGGAGGTGCGCAGTCTTCATTTAGAGTTCTTGGTGGCATAAGCCTTGTTGGAAGCGGTAGGTAGGGCTAGGCGAACGGTGCCTGTCACGCCAAGATTCGTGGCTCAGCACATGAGGGTCAGGCGCCGTGCTTCCTTGCTACCATTCCTGTTGTGCTAGAGCAGTCCAGTGGCGTTAACTTGGCTGCGGCTGCTGCGTCACCTGTTCAGTTGTGCCTCCTACGCACACGGACAGAATACCTGTTGCGTCACCTGTCCGAGAGTGCCCTCTACGCACACGGACAGTGTACCTGATGCGCCACCTGTCCGGTTGTGCCCTCTACGCGCACGGACAGCGCACCCCAGAACCCCTGTGAAGTTAACAGGGTGTTCCTGGATTGGGTGTGTGAACCGTATTATCCTCCTCGGCTTCCCAGTCAAATGCTACTGGTGTGACTACCTGGTATGACGTGTCCTTTACACACGTGGCCAGTCGAGTGGTGGCCAGAAACGCTAATCGGAGAACCGCTCGGCCTGACGTGTCTTACACACGTGGCCGACAGGGCGCTGTCGCAGCGGTCTTCTTGGTCAACGCTAACTGGTTACCATCTGGCCTGACGTGTTGTTACACACGTGGTCGGAGTAGAGTCCGCTCCACCGAAACGCTAACTGGGTTGTCGTCCGGTCTGACGTGTCCCTACACACGTGACCGGTTTCTTGAGTTATCTCAGAGCCATCCAGCTCTATAGTCTCCGCCTAACCCACAGGGTGCCAGCAGCTCCATTACCATTTGGAGCACGGTGGGCCCTGACTGGCGATTGGGATATATACCCCTGGTCCTAATCTGCCGGTCCCCCCGTGACAGTAAGACTGCGCCAGGGTCTGGCTGGCATGGCGGAGATGGAGCAGCTACGTCCGTTCATACTGCAGCTTGATGCCAGAGTGAGGTCTCTGGAGAAGTCTGCTCTTGCTGCTGATATGGATGATGTGGTGGCTCAAGCGGCTGCAATGGTGTCCGTCACCAAGCCTACTCCAACCCTCCCTCACCTCTCGCTGCCCAACAAGTTTACGGGCAACAGCAAGGCATGTAGGGGATTCGTGATCCAGTGCTCAGTCCATCTAGAGCTGTTGGCTGCTTGGTTTCCTACAGAGAGGTCAAAGGTGGGGTTTATCATCTCCTTGCTCTCTGATAGAGCACTGGAGTGGGCTACACCATTGTGGGAGAGGAATGACCCCATAGTACAGGACTCTAAGGAGTTTTTGGAGTCCTTGCGACAAGTGTTCCTGGGGCGTCAGGTCACTCACGACTCGGCCCTACAGCTACTGACTTTGGAGCAGGGGCGTACCTGCTCAAGTCAATATGCTGTGAGTTTCAGGACACTTGCTGCAGAACTGGGGTGGTCAGAGAGGACGCTCATTCCACTGCTCTGGAGGGGATTAGCCTCGCATGTGAAGGACGCATTAGCATTGCGTGAGGTACCAACTACCCTTGAGGGCCTCATGACTCTGGCTACCCGCATTGACCTGCGGACCTCCGAACGTCAGCTGGAGCGCAGGTCAGAGGGTCGTTCAGCCACTGTAGTGGTCTCTCCTCCTGCACCTCCCTTAGAGGACATCTCTGTCCCTATGGACATCGCTAGGGTTGGTGTTGCTAGGTCTTCGAGTCGCAAGGGCATTTCCTGTTTTGCTTGTGGGCAGTATGGTCATTATGCCAACCGTTGCCCAAAGCGTCAGGGTAAGCGACCGCGATTGGTGACCATAGCTGGAGGTAAACTGGACTCTGCGTCATCCATTAGGGTGACGTTTCCTGTGTCCATTTCCTTTAAGGGGTCAACATGGTCCACAAGGGCAAGTGTGGACACAGGTGCTGGGGATAGTTTCATCTCCTCCTCTTTTGCCCGGCGGCATGCCATCCCGCTGGTGCAAATGCCAAGGCCAGTGAGAGTCCGTGTGGTGGATGGGTCCTTGTTGCCCAAGGTAATTCACCAGCGGACAGTGCCCATTACCCTTGCCATGTCATCTGGGCACAGGGAGACCATTTCATTTCTGGTTCTCCCTAAGGGTGCAGATGATATTTTGCTGGGTATTCCTTGGTTGAAGCGGCATTCCCCACATATCGACTGGTCGTCTGGGGTGATTACGCGGTGGAGCGAGTCTTGTAGCTCCCACTGCATGTCTCCATCTTCCGCCCGTCGCTCAGTGGTATCTGTGGTGACTAAAGACCATTCGATTGGGAGGGCCGCTAGAGGAGGGGTTACTGTTACGAACCGGCGCCGCCATAGCCGCAAGCAGCCTGCTGCGGTTCCTGTTGCGCCCAGGCGCCGGCTGTCGTTCTTGGTTGTGCCTCGGGTCGTCCAGTTGGCTGCTCCTTCCACCACGTCTAAGCGTGGAGAGGCGGCTAGTGCGCATGCGTGCGCCGATTTACCCCAGCCAGAGTCTAAGCCCGGTGTTTTGCCTAGTGAGCATGCTCAGCCTGATTGTGTTATGTCTGAGACTAAGTCCTCAGTTCAGGCTACTGAGCATGCTCCCACAATTAACCCTAACAGCCTATTTGCACAGGTACTTGGACTTCGTGCTGTGTCTAAGTTCTGGGATGTGCCTACTGAGCATGCTCAAACTGATAGTCTGCTTTTTGAGCCTGTTGCTCAGGCTACTGAGCATGCCCAGGCACTTAGTGCATCAGAGGCTAGGTCCGGTAAGGATCTCACTGAGCATGTCCGTGAGGTGGCAGGCCCTGATAGGGCAGAGGGTGTCAGGTGTCCTGATGACGTGGCAACTCCGGACTGGCTCGCAGAGGCCCGCCCCTACGATCTGGCACCTCACCATTGGTCGTCAGACGATGACTGGTGAAGTGTTTGGGGCGTGGCTGCCATGAGGTCATCAATGACGTGGCGGTTCCGGATAGGTCGCATGTGACATCACTGATGACATGGCACTCTGCTATTGGACCTTGGTGGTTCCACCCTGGGTTTGGGGCGGACCCAGGTTATAAAAGGGGCTGGACACAACATGGAGGTGCGCAGTCTTCATTTAGAGTTCTTGGTGGCATAAGCCTTGTTGGAAGCGGTAGGTAGGGCTAGGCGAACGGTGCCTGTCACGCCAAGATTCGTGGCTCAGCACATGAGGGTCAGGCGCCGTGCTTCCTTGCTACCGTTCCTGTTGTGCTAGAGCAGTCCAGTGGCGTTAACTG
Source organism: Anomaloglossus baeobatrachus (assembly GCF_048569485.1). NCBI lineage: Eukaryota > Metazoa > Chordata > Amphibia > Anura > Aromobatidae > Anomaloglossus > Anomaloglossus baeobatrachus. The sequence continues at coordinate 119,788,132 of NC_134364.1, forward strand.
GGCTGCGGCTGCTGCGTCACCTGTTCAGTTGTGCCTCCTACGCACACGGACAGAATACCTGTTGCGTCACCTGTCCGAGAGTGCCCTCTACGCACACGGACAGTGTACCTGATGCGCCACCTGTCCGGTTGTGCCCTCTATGCGCACGGACAGCGCACCCCAGAACCCCTGTGAAGTTAACAGGGTGTTCCTGGATTGGGTGTGTGAACCGTATTATCCTCCTCGGCTTCCCAGTCAAATGCTACTGGTGTGACTACCTGGTCTGACGTGTCCTTTACACACGTGGCCAGTCGAGTGGTGGCCAGAAACGCTATTCGGAGAACCGCTCGGCCTGACGTGTCTTACACACGTGGCCGACAGGGCGCTGTCGCAGCGGTCTTCTCGGTCAACGCTAACTGGTTACCATCCGGCCTGACGTGTTGTTACACACGTGGTCGGAGTAGAGTCCGCTCCACCGAAACGCTAACTGGGTTGTCGTCCGGTCTGACGTGTCCCTACACACGTGACCGGTTTCTTGAGTTATCTCAGAGCCATCCAGCTCTATAGTCTCCGCCTAACCCACAGGGTGCCAGCAGCTCCATTACCATTTGGAGCACGGTGGGCCCCGACTGGCGATTGGGATATATACCCCTGGTCCTAATCTGCCGGTCCCCCCGTAACAGCCCCTTTCTACAATTTCTCTCTGCTACCCCCCTTGTTGTGCACATCTTGCTTGTATTTATTTGAATCATATGTGTCTGATTATATTAATAAAATTATGTTTTTATTGGAAAACTGCCACATTGTCGTTGAGTTACATGGTTAGTACCTAGTAGCACCCCCTTAGGGAGTATCACTGCTTGAAAGCACTTTTTGTAGTCAGCTAAGAGTGTTTCAATTCTTTTTTGAGGGATTTTCATCCATTTGTCCTTTTCAAAAGTCTTCCAGTTCTGTGGGATTCCTGGCTCGTCTTGCATGCACTGCTCTTCATTGGAGACGTCTTCCAGTTCTGTGAGATTTCTGGCTTGTCTTATATGCACTGCTCTTCCTTGGAGAAGTCTTCCAGTTCTGTGGGATTTCTGTCTCATCTTACATGTATTGCTCTTCCTTGGAGACGTCTTCCAGTTCTGTGGGATTCCTGGCTCATCTTACATGCATTGCTCTTCCTTGGAGACATCTTCCAGTTCTGTGAAATTCCTGGCTTGTCTTGCATGCACTGCTCTTCCTTGGAGATGTCTTCCAGTTCTGTGAGATTCCTGGCTCGTCTTGCATGCACTGCTCTTCATTGGAGACGTCTTCCAGTTCTGTGAGATTTCTGGCTCATCTTACATGCACTGCTCTTCCTTGGAGAAGTCTTCCAGTTCTGTGAGATTTCTGGCTCGTCTTACATGCACTGCTCTTCCTTGGAGACGTCTTCCAGTTCTGTGGGATTCCTGGCTCGTCTTACATGCATTGCTCTTCCTTGGAGACGTCTTCCAGTTCTGTGAAATTCCTGGCTCGTCTTGCATGCTCTGCTCTTCCTTGGAGACATCTTCCAGTTCTGTGAAATTCCTGGCTCGTCTTGCATGCACTGCTCTTTTGAGGTCTAGCCACAGATTTTCAATGAAGTTCAGATGAGAGGACTGTGAGGGCCATTATAAAACCTTCAGATTGAACCTTTTGAGGAAGTCTATTGTGGATTTTGATGTGTGTTTAGGATCATTATCCATTTATAGCAGCCATGCTCTTTTCTCCTCATTTTAACTTCAGCTTTTTTACAGATGGTGTTATGTTTGCATCAAGAATTGTTTGGAATTTCATTGAATCCATTATTTTTTCTACCTGTGAAATGTTCCCCGTGCCATTGGCTGAAACACAACCTCAAAGCATGAGTGGTCCACCCCCATGCTTAATGGTTGGCGATGTGATCTTTTCCTAAAATTCTATGCCCTTTTTCCTCCACACATACCTTTGATCTTTGTGGCCAAAAATTTCTCCTCTTAACCTCATCTGTCCACAGGACTTGATTCCAAACTGCGTCAGGCTTGTTTACATGTTCTTTTGCAATATTCTGAATCTGAATTTATGGTGAGGACAAAGGAGAGGTTTTATTCTCATGGCTCTTCCATATGTCTTAAACAGTAAAACAAAGTACCACAACTCTAGAGTCTGCTAAATCTTCCTGATGGTCTTTAGCAGTCAAGCTCGGGTTCTGATTTTTCTCTCTAGCAATCTCCTACGAACGTCTCTCATGTCAATTTAGCTTGGTCTTCCAGACCTTATCTTGACCTCCATTGTTACTGGTAACTACCATTTCTTAATTACATTTTGAACTGAGGAATGGCAACTTGAAAATGCTTTGCTATCTTTTTATATCCTCCTATCTTGTGGGCCTACACCATTTTCAGAGTGCTAGGCAGATGCATAGAAGAAACCATGGCTGCTGTTTTTTGGCACAAGGTTAGAGGAGGCCGGGTTTTCATAAAGCTGTGAAATCTGCATCACCTGGCCTTTCCTAACGATGATAGTAAACAAGCCATAACCCTAACAGGCTATTTAATTTCTGAAACCTTGGTCAAAGTTATCTGAGCACACAAATCTACAAGTATGATCAAACTTTTGTATCGACCCAATACAAAGGAAATGTGTCATCACTTTATGACTTTTAGAGATCATTTCATATTAAACTTGCTTATCTGTTCACAATAACAGTCATTTTAACCAGGGGTGCTCAAACTTATGCATGTTACTAGATATGGCATACTTACGGGTGTTCTGTAGTCACCTAGCAGCCATGACAATCAATTGGCAATTTGTGTGTGATGACATAGCAAAGATGGGGTGACAGAGCATGCCAACCTTCCTTAACTAATTAGATACCAATTAAGAGGTTTAGCTGACATTATTGGAAATAGCGCCAATCAAAGCAGTTAGAGGTAGGAGCCGCCTATATAACACTGCTGGAACAGGCCAAATATGAAGCAGGCTCGACATTGGAGCACGCTTAATGCACGTGACGTGCCTACGGGGTCTGAAGTTAGCCGTCACTGGGCCGTGGTTCTTCTCCTGGATCACCACGGTGGCCTTGACCGGTTCTGTGTCAATAAACATGGGGATGAGAATGATGGGAGTAGTTGCTCGTGATGCCACCTGTAGTGTGCGGCTAATATGGGAGCCGCCACTGCGGAGGGTCTCTCTCTTCTGGGGCGGATGGTAATGCAGCTCAGGTGTTGCAGCTCTCCACAGGTAGAGCTCCGCCCCAGGGAGGGTGATAGGAGTGGTAGTAGTCGCCTTTGGTGAAGGGGCGCGATGTTGGAAGCGCCGGCAGTAACGGACAACACAGAGGGTGCAGTTTAAGGTCTTTACTCGCTGGAAGCACATTGTCGTTGGAGCACCGAGCTACGCTGTGATGGACCTCAGAAGATCCCGGATACTTTGGACGTCCTGGCCGGCTGTTTCCTTCTGTGTGTCTCCTTTTGATGGTTTCCCTCCACCCCAGCTCCTTGTCCGTGGAATGGGTCACGGGTGACTTCTGCACTCCCCGCAAACCCTGGGATCCCCCTTCTGTCCTAAGAACCCAGGTCGAGCCTCCAGCTCCAGACCACAAGTCTCGAACTGCTCGTGTCTCTGCTGTTCTCCTCCTGAGTGTGACCTGGCGCTTGCTGCGCCTGGAACACACTGACTAATGTGTGAGATAGCTCCTAACTACCCCTGTTGGTGCCCCACCTCCGGGGTTCCTGGATTAGTGGGCAAGAGGTCCCATACCTCATGATGGCCACCCCAGCACCTACCCTAGCCCAGTTCCAGTGGAAGAGCTCCCATGTTATGTGTTGGTTGGTGTGTGGTTGGTGGTTTGCCGGTGACGACCTCCTCCATATCTGAGATGAATACTGCACCTCTGGTGAGGTGCAGAACCCTGTGGCGCCTGAAGCCGCAGGGGCATCACACATGTGATGTACATGTAGAATTAGACATTAACCTAAAATAACTGACACTAGAGGAAAACAGCTTTATTTCTATGGAAAGGGGTAACTAACATACCATGGGGTATTGCCTGTACGAGTATTTGCTTTAGCTTGATCTCCTGAATAGTGAGGGCAAACCCCCTGATATTCGGGATAGGGAGACTTGCCCGAGATTTTTATAAAGTTCGAGTTTGGGGCCAGAGATAACACGATCTTTCGTCCGAACCCCAAGCTTGGACTTTACAGTTATGGGATGGCCAGAGGGGGATGTAAAATAAAGAATATAGTTAATATTAAACATTGTCATTATACTTACCGGTCCTGCGACTCGTCCTGCAGACTTGTTTTCTCCCGGCCGCTTCTGCTTCTGGGTCCGATCATTAACGTCCGGGGATATTCACTGCACTGCTCGTCACTCGGCAGTCTTCGGCTTTTATTCGTCCGTGTTCGTGGTGACGTCACTCGATTGAACTTTGACTGTCACCGTCAGTGTTAGCCTGCTTGTCTGTACAGAGTGATGAAGCAGAGCTGACATTGCTCTCCCTGTGGACTATGTCTGACTAAGGATATTTTTTTTATAATAAAGATGGCGTCTCTAAATGTTTTTCTTTGTTTTATTTCTAATAAAAAAAAAATTCTATGTGTTGTATTTATTTTACTGTTTACTAGAAATTCATGGTGGCCATGTCTTTTTTGGCGTTACACCATGAATTTCAGCCTTAGTATCAGCTGAGAATACAAAGCTGGTATTAAACCCTTTATTACCGCCATCAGGGCCGCTGGATGAGCCGGATAAAGCACCTGGAAGTGGCGCTAAGAAACAATGCGCCATTTCCAGGGGCAGCTGCAGGCTGTGGTTTTTAGCGGCATGCGGAATGAATCACAGCATGCTGCATTTGGCAGTGAGTCTCGGCTCACGCACTCCCATACAAGTCTATGGGAACATGTGAAACATCGCACTGCACTGGCATGTAATCCAACTGCAGTACGATATATGCACAGACAGGCCGCGGAGGAGATGGGGAGAAAGTGCTCCCTCTCTTTTCTCCACAGCTGTGACCCGATCAAAGTCACAGTCACAGTCACATGACCCTCGACTGACGCTCGCAGCAAAGGGTCATTATCATATTGCTTCCGATGCTCTCACATCGGCAGCTGTATGCTAGTGGAAGTGTACCGTTACAGTGATAGTAAAAGTTCAATCAAGTCCATGGCTAAGCCATGGCCTCGGGTGAACCCTGACGTCACCACGAACAGAGCCGAAAAAAGTCGAAGACTGCCAAGTGACGAGCAGTGCAGTGAATACCCCCAGAAGTTAATGATCGGACCCGGAAGCAGAAGCGGCTGGGAGATAGCGGGTCTGCAGGATGCGTCGTGGGACCGGGAAGTATAATCATAATAATAATGTGCTTTTTTTTACAACCCTTGGACCCGAATTGGACCCGAATTGTAATACGGGTTTCTAAGGAAAACACATGTTCGAGACCTTGTGAACAAACACTATGTGTTCAGTAAAGGTCCAGGACTTTAGAGTTCAGGTTCACCCATCCCTACTCCTGAACACTAGTACCTGCAGAGCTATGTCACTTAATAAATAAGTGTTTTCCCCTTTCATCATGCTTTATAAGCCAGAATTATTGACTTGAATGTGCGGTATTTACAATAACTCGTTAGCGGAAACCCTTTAATGACTTTTTTATAGTTTGAAAGAGTAAATCATTTCAATATATTTATGGAAATATTTGAAAACTGTTGAGAAAAAATAGAACTTTTTTTTTATTTGCAATGCCAAACTTACAAATACTTTTAACAATTTTTCTAATTTAATGAGATATGTGTAAATATCAGGGATCATCATTCTGTGCAGTAAATCTAATATATAAAGCTGAATGAATGTGTGTGTGTGTGTGTGTGTGTGTGTGTGTGTGTGTGTCCGGGATTGGCATCTGCACCGTCGCAGCTACAGCCACAAAATTTTGCACACTCACACTTCTGGACCCCGAGAGCGTCATAGGCTATGTTTTGAGGGGAAATTTTGACCCCGCTCTTTACAGTTATTCACCAAAAAAGCTGCCTCCATTAAAGCAAATGGAGCTGGGAGTCACAGTGCAGCCAGAACTACAGAAGAATGCGCAGCCACACCCTTATATGGAATGTTGGCGTGTCACAATGCAGCCAGGGAAAGAGACAGACACAGACAGGGTAAGAAACAGACATAGACAGGGTAAGAGACAGACACAAAGAGACAGACACAGACAAAGAGACAGACTGACAGGGAAAGAGACAGAGGGAAAGAGAGGGAAAGAGAGAGACAGGTTAAGAGACAGACACAGACAAAGAGACAGATACAGGGAAACAGAGACAGGGAAAGAGAGGGAAAGAGACAGAGAAAGAGAGGGAAAGAGACAGACAGGGTAAGAGACAAAGACAGGTAAAGAGACAGATTGTTACGGGGGGACCGGCAGATTAGGACCAGGGGGTATATATCCTAATCGCCAGTCGGGGCCCACCGTGCTCCAGATGACAAAGGAGCTGCTGGCACCCGAGGGTTAGGCGGAGACTATAGAGCTAGATGGCTCTGAGATAACCCAGGAACTCTGGGAACCGGTCACGTGTGTTGGGACACGTCAGACCGGACGACAACCCGATTAGCGTTTTGGTGCACCTAGCGCTACACCAACCACGTGTGCAGGAAACACGTCAGGCCGGGTGGTAACCAGGTAGCGTTGACCGGAAGACCGCCACGAAAGCGCCCTGTCGGCCACGTGTGTAGGACACGTCAGGCCGAGCGGTCCTCCGATTAGCGTTTCTGGCCACCTCTCGACTGGCCACGTGTGTGTAGGACACGTCAGACCAGATGGGTACACCAGTAGCGTTGACCGGGAAGCCGAGGAAAATAAGGAACACCCTGTTAACTCCACAGGGGTCCTGGAGTACGCTGTCCGTGCGCGTAGGGGACACAACCGGACAGGTGGCGCAGCAGGTGCGTTGTCCGTGTGCGTAGGGGGCACAATTGGACAGGTGGCGCAGCAGGTGCGTTGTCCGTGTGCGTAGGGTGCACAATCAGACAGGTGGCACAGCAGGTGTGTTGTCCGTGTGCGTAGGGGGCACAACCGGACAGGAAGCACAGCAGCTGCAACCCAGTTAACGCCACTGGGCTGCTATACCAAGACTGGAACGGCAGGAGGGAAGCACGGCGCCTGACCCTGATGTGCCGAGCCACGAATCTTGGCGTGACAGGCACCGTTCGCCTAGCCCTACCTACCGCTTCCCAACATAGGCTTATGCCGCAATGAGGCTCTAACATGGAGGTGTGCTCTGACTGAGCAAATGTGAAGACTGCGCGCCTCCATGTTGTCTCCAGCCCCTTTTATAACCTGGGTCCGCCCCAAACCCAGGGTGGAACCACCAAGGTCCAATAGCAGAGTGCCATGTCATCAGTGACGTCACATGCGACCTATCCGGAACCGCCACGTCATTGATGACCTCATGGCAGCCACGCCCCAAACACTTCACCAGTCATCGTCTGACGACCAATACTGAGGTGCCAGATCATAGGGGCGGGCCTCTGCGAGCCAGTCCGGAGCTGCCACATCATCAGGACACCTGACACCCTCTGCCCTATCAGGACCTGCCACCTCACGGACATGCTCAGTGAGGTCCTTACCGGACCAAGCCTCTGGTGCACTAAGTGGCTGAGCATGCCCAGTAGCCTGAGCAACAGGCTCAGAAAGCAGACTATCAGTTTGAGCATGCTCAGTAGCCACATCCCAGAACTTAGACACAGCACGAAGTCCAAGTACCTGTGCAAAGAGGCTGTTAGGGTTAATTGTGGGAGCATGCTCAGTAGCCTGAACTGAGGACTTAGTCTCAGACATAACACAATCAGGCTGAGCATGCTCACTAGGCAAAACACCGGGCTTAAACTCTGGCTGGGGTAAATCGGCGCACGCATGCGCACCAGCCGCCTCTCCACACTTAGACGTGGTGGAAGGAACAGCCAACTGGACGACCCGAGGCACGGCCAAGAACGGCAGCCGGCGCAACAGGGACCGCAGCAGGCTGCTTGCGGCTATGGCGGCGCCGGTTCGTAACACAGATAAAGAGACAGACACAGGGAAAGAGACAGAGGGAAAGAGACAGACAGGGAAAGAGAGGGAAAGTGACAGACAGGGAAAGTGACAGACAGGGAAAGTGACTGAGATAGATAGACAGACAGAGAAAGAGATTGAGACAGACGGTGAAAGAGACAGAGACAGTCAGAGACAGACAGGGAAAGAGACAGACAGACAAAGAGATAGAGAGAGAGATAGAGAGAGAGACAGAGAGATATATACAGAGGGGGAGACAGACAGAGAAAGGGAGAGAAACAGAGAGACAGTTACTATCCCGGGCAGCAGTTATTAACCCGGGCGAAGCCGGGTAGTACAGCTAGTGTTATCTAAAACACTTCTACAACATTGTACAAATAAATCACTTTTTCATTGAGCAACCAAGGAACCATTTATTAAAAAGTAACCCGGCTCACAAACACTGCACTTAAAGTAATTACTGCCTATTCCTTTCGGGAGTGACTTTCTGCACGGATCGCAGCTTCTTCCAGGATTAAGTGACCGCAGCTTGACAATTATGAGCTTCACTGTTCTTCTAGATTGCCAAGATTTAGTTCATTGTCTAATTGCATTTTTTCCATATTACTTAGAGAGGCTTCAATTTTTCTTATCTAAAAGTCAGACGACCAGAAACTAGAATCTGGTATTTTTCTTGGAATTCTTAATATCTTCAGTATGTGAAATATATATCTGACCTGTAGAGAAGAAGGCAGGGTTTCCGTTCACATGGATTGATTCCATTGCAATTGTATTTATTGGAAAATGTATTAAACAAGTTTGGAAATAACATTTGGAAACTTGAAAATAATAATTTTTTATTTGCCCATTGTATTCTATAGACTAGTGAATTGGTAACTGGCATTTTAATATCTTGTAACATAGCTTCATTCTTCTCAATTCCATATAGTAGTGGATTTGGAACCATTGGCTATTTGTATTGGTAGAGAATGGATCATTCATTGGACTGTCCTCTAATTCTCATCCTGTTAACGAGACTAATGTATAGCTTTGAGGGTGTAGATTGCTCTTGGGATAGTTTTCTGTGTTTCTTACAAATTTAAGAACCTGTCAAGGGGACTATACAAATCAATGGAACCCAACTTAAAAGGCTACACATAATTAAAGCATCACTCCAGCGTTTTTTAGTTCCCTGCCATGTCATATACTCACCTTCTGGTGTCTTCTCCATTTACCGATGCTCCTCCGATCCCGCAGCACCATCTTGAGACTGTAACTTCTGACAGGTCGAAAGTCAGAACTAACATCAAAAGCTCTAAATACAACTCTATGAGAGTCAGAATGAGGCCAGAATGAGGCAAGAACCAATCTCTCAAAGGGCTGTATTGATTTGTGATCTCTGGCATGCTCCATGAAATACTAGAGCTGCCGGCAGGTCACAAGTCACCGGAGTCCAACAAAACAGCGGCGACAGTGGGTGAAGCCTCCAGAAGATGAGTATCAGACAGGGGGCAAGGGATTTCCATTTTTCCACCTTGATACTAAAAAAATTGCCGGCACTTGAAATCTCATTGTCTGAACTGGTGCATACTGAACATGACATACAATATTCAAAAATAGCAGTTGTACTCAAGTAAAGAGAAAAAAAACAAGAATGCAGATGGTGAATATTGGAAATTGAATACGCATTACTGCTAAGAAAACATGAAAAAAATTGTAAAACATTTTTTGAAAATATTTTTGGAAAAATATGAGTTACTTAGTAAATAAAGGTGGCCAAATTTATCTGTGCCCAGAGACCAACGTCAAGGTGTAACTCTTATCTGGGTCCTACTCTAATTGCTATGCCTGTCTTGTCCAAACTGATCCATTATATGGGATAGAATAGAACCTGCACAAAGAAAATTAAAAGCACATAAGGTAACTGGGAGGAGTGCGCAGACAAAGGACATGACTCCATAATACAAACTAGAAAAAAATTGCCGGCATTTCCTAATCTCATAGTGTGAACTGGTGCAAACTGATCATGACATACAATATTCAAAAATAGCAGCTGCACTCAAGTAAAGGGAAGGAGAAAAAACAAGAATGTAGATGGTGAATATTGGAATGTGAATACGCATTACTGCCAAGAAAACATGAAAACATTTTTTGAAAATATTTTTTGGAAAAATATGAGTTACTTAGCAAATCACGGTGGCCAAATGTATCTGTGCCCGGAGACCAACGTCAAGGTGTAAGTCTCATCTGGGTCCTTTTGTAAATGCTATGCCTCTCTTGTCCAAACTGAAATATTATATGGGCTAGAATAGAACCTGCAAAAGTAACTGGGAGGAGTGCGCAGACAAACGACATGACTCCATAATACAAACTAGAAAAATTGCCGGCACTTCCTAATATCATAGTCTGAACTGGTGCATACTGAACATGTCATACAATAGAGGGTGGATCCCGGCACAAAAACGTCCATTTCAGAAGTATAAAAATTAAAAACAGCATAAAATATATTCCTACGATCGGAGGAATTTATTTTATGCTGTTTTTATTTTTCCAATAAATGTGACGTTTTCTATTATACTTCTGAAATGTACGTTTTCATGCCGGGACCAACCCTCTATTGATTGCCTTCAGCCTCCTTCTTCCAGTGAGCACCGTCCAAATTCTCCTCTAAGGATTTCCCTGGGTTTGGTGAGTTGAATTACACTGTTTTTCGAACATGACATACAATATTCAAAAATAGCAGTCACACTCAAGTAAAGGGAAGGAAAAAAAACAAGAATGTACAGTTAGGTCCAGAAATATTTGGACAGTGACACAATTTTTGCGAGTTGGGCTCTGCATGCCACCACATTGGATTTGAAATGAAACCTCTACAACAGAATTCAAGTGCAGATTGTAACGTTTAATTTGAAGGTTTGAACAAAAATATCTGATAGAAATTGTAGGAATTGTACACATTTCTTTACAAACACTCCACATTTTAGGAGGTCAAAAGTAATTGGACAAATAAACCAAACCCAAACAAAATATTTTTATTTTTAATATTTTGTTGCGAATCCTTTGGAGGCAATCACTGCCTTAAGTCTGGAACCCATGGACATCACCAAACGCTGGGTTTCCTCCTTCTTAATGCTTTGCCAGGCCTTTACAGCCGCAGCCTTCAGGTCTTGCTTGTTTGTGGGTCTTTCCGTCTTAAGTCTTGTTTTGAGCAAGTGAAATGCAAGCTCAATTGGGTTAAGATCTGGTGATTGACTTGGCCATTGCAGAATGTTCCACTTTTTTTCACTCATGAACTCCTGGGTAGCTTTGGCTGTATGCTTGGGGTCATTGTCCATCTGTACTATGAAGCGCCGTCCGATCAACTTTGCGGCATTTGGCTGAATCTGGGCTGAAAGTATATCCCGGTACACTTCAGAATTCATCCGGCTACTCTTGTCTGCTGTTATGTCATCAATAAACACAAGTGACCCAGTGCCATTGAAAGCCATGCATGCCCATGCCATCACGTTGCCTCCACCATGTTTTACAGAGGATGTGGTGTGCCTTGGATCATGTGCTGTTCCCTTTCTTCTCCAAACTTTTTTCTTCCCATCATTCTGGTACAGGTTGATCTTTGTCTCATCTGTCCATAGAATACTTTTCCAGAACTGAGCTGGCTTCATGAGGTGTTTTTCAGCAAATTTAACTCTGGCCTGTCTATTTTTGGAATTGATGAATGGTTTGCATCTAGATGTGAACCCTTTGTATTTACTTTCATGGAGTCTTCTCTTTACTGTTGACTTAGAGACAGATACACCTACTTCACTGAGAGTGTTCTGGACTTCAGTTGATGTTGTGAACGGGTTCTTCTTCACCAAAGAAAGTATGCGGCGATCATCCACCACTGTTGTCATCCGTGGACGCCCAGGCCTTTTTGAGTTCCCAAGCTCACCAGTCAATTCCTTTTTTCTCAGAAGGTACCCGACTGTTGATTTTGCTACTGCAAGCATGTCTGCTATCTCTCTGATGGATTTTTTCTTTTTTTTTCTGCCTCAGGATGTTCTGCTTCACCTCAATTGAGAGTTCCTTAGACCGCATGTTGTCTGGTCACAGCAACAACTTCCAAATGCAAAACCACACACCTGTAATCAACCCCAGACCTTTTAACTACTTCATTGATTACAGGTTAACGAGGGAGACGCCTTCAGAGTTAATTGCAGCCCTTAGAGTCCCTTGTCCAATTACTTTTGGTCCCTTGAAAAAGAGGTGGCTATGCATTACAGAGCTATGATTCCTAAACCCTTTCTCCGATTTGGATGTGAAAACTCTCATATTGCAGCTGGGAGTGTGCACTTTCAGCCCATATTATATATATATATATAATTGTATTTCTGAACATGTTTTTGTAAACAGCTAAAATAACAAAACTTGTGTCACTGTCCAAATATTTCTGGCCCTGACTGTACTTTCTTGTTTTTCTCCTTCCCTTTTCTTGAATGCAACTGCTATTTCCTTCATGCACAGGCCATTTTTTGCAATTCTGATCAGGATATTTTATGAGGTTTTCACTTTAGAACGCTTCAACGGATTCTGGTGATTCTGAGAATGTTTTTTCGTGACATATTGTACTTCATGATAGTGGTAGATTTAAGATGGTATCTTTTGCGTTTATTTGTGAAAATATTGGAATATAAGCAAACATTTTCAACATTTTTGCAACTGTCAAACATTTTATGAAATTTTATGCCCTTAAATCAGAGAGTTATGTCAGACAAAATAGTTAATAAATAAAATTTCCACATGTCTACTTTACATCAGCACAATTTTTGAAACTTAATTGTTTTTTGTTAGAAATTTAGAAGGGTTCAAACTTCATCAGCAAGTTCTAATTTCTCCAACAAAATTTACAAAGCCAATTTTTTTGGTACCACATCTCATTTAAAGTGACTTTGAGGGGTCTAGGGAACAGAAAATATCCAAAAGTGCCGTCATTTTAAAAACTGCATGTCACAGCTGTCTCTCTGAATTTAGATACTTGTGACAGGATTCAGGCCAGAGTCTCACATTGCCATCTGAGACTCCTTGTATTAAACATATTTTCTTCTCTTTTGGTGCTGCTAAGGTTAATGTCAGTTTTCTGATGCCTCTCCTCAAGTGTTTCTGGTTGGGGACCACTCCTTTCCTTTCTATATGGTCACATCTCCCAGTAGAGGGTGTGGTGCCGGTTATTCTGATTATTATTATTATTATTTATTATTATAATTTATTATTATAGCGCCATTTATTCCATGGCGCTTTACAAGTGAAAGAGGGTATACGTACAACAATTCATTTTGAAGCTAGGCCTGGAGGTGGAAGGAGCTGCTGAGTCCTTGTTGTTTGAAATGGTGTAGGCTGCAATCTGGTGTCTGACTCAAGCCATGAAGTTGGACCGTATCCGTTGTTGTTTTCACTGACTGTCATATTTTCCCTTCATTTTGTGAAGGTGTCCCTGTTATACCCCTTATTTGTTGTGGTGTACCACTTGTTTGTTCCAGTGAACCCCTTGTTTGTTATGTGTCTCACTGTGCACTGGACCTTCCCCAAGGCCGTGCATGACACTGCACCTCTCAAACTGCTCAAAACCACATCCAAGAAATGTATTAACCCTTCAGGTGCTTCACAGGAATGAATGCAAAGTGGAAGGAAAAAAAATGAAAATTTTACTTTTTCCCCAAAACGGTTACTTTAGCCCCAAATTTTGCATTTTCACAAAGGTAACAAAAGAATGTGCACAGCAGAATTAGTTGTACAATTTCTCCTGAATACACCACTACTTGATATGTGGTAGAAATCTATTGTTTGAGCGTACGGCAGAGCTTGGAAGGAAAGGAGCGCTATTTGAATTTTAGACCGCAAGACTGCCTGGATAGATAGCAGACGCCATGTTGCATTTGTAGAGTCCCTTATGTGCCTAAACAGTGGAAATTCCCCACAGGTGATCCCATTTTGGAAACTAGACCCAAAGGAAATGTTTCTAGATGTTTGATGAGCACCTTAAACTTTCAGGTGCTAAGCAAAATTTTATAACATTGAGCCATGAAAATAAAAAAATAAATTTAAACCACAAAGTTGTTACTTCAACCAGATACCCTTGTGGAAAAAAAAGCTATCAAGAGAAAATGCACCTTACAATTTATTGTGCAATTGCTCCTGAATATGTCGATACCTCACATGTGGTGGAAATCTACTGTTTGTGAGCACGGAACTACAAAAAGGAAAAGAACAAATGATTAAAAAGCCTATATACTGCAGAAGATTAAAGTTTATTAACATAGTAAAGATAACAATTAACAAGATTTGGGTAAATGTGCAAAATCAAACCGAATGTACCTTAAAATGAGGAATCTGGACCTATCTATCATATAGGGCAGGGGTGGGGAACCACCGGCCCGCCATGTCCTTTTCTGCGGCCCCCGGGCAGATTCCCGGGGGCGGCAGTGCTCGAGCCGCCAATGCGGTCTTGCGGGCCGCCGGCCCTTTAAATCCCCACATGCTCTGGTTGTGGTCACTGCCAGAGAGCTCAGGACTTACTTTATGGGCGAGTTTAGTGCTCTGCGCTTTCATCTCACAGCATGTTCACAGCTTCTAGCAGTGTGTACCCGCCCCTCTGCCCTCCAGAGCAGTGTGCCCGCCCCTCTGCCCTCCGGAGCGGTGTGTCCGCCCCTCTGCCCTCCGGAGCGGTGTGCCCGCCCCTCTGCCCTCAGGAGCTGCGTGTCCGGTGCTGGCTTTCTGGTGCTGTTAGTCCGGTGCTGCTATGTGTCCAGCACCCGCCTTCTGCTGCTATGTGGCCCTTCCAGTGCTTTGTGGCCCCGTCACCCCAGAGTTGCATGCAACCCTCGGTACTGTGTGCCCACCAATGCTGTATATCACCCCAGGTTTGTGTGTGCCTCCTCCCCACCAGTGATATCAGGGCTCTGCAAGTGCTGTGTGCAGCCCCCCCCCAGTGATGTCTGTGCCTCCCACCAGTGATGTCTGTGCCTCCCACCAGTGATGTCTGTGCCTCTCACTAGTGATGTCTGTGCCTCCTAGTGATGTGTGTGCCTCCCAATGATGTCTGTGCCTCCCACCAGTGATGTCTGTGCTCCCCCAAGTGATGTCTGTGCTCCCCCAAGTGATGTCTGTGCTCCCCCAAGTGATGTCTGTGCTCCCCCAAGTGATGTCTGTGCACCCCCAAGTGATGTCTGTATCCCCTCAGTGATGTCTGTATCCCCCCTGTGATGTCTGTGCCCCCCAGTGATGTTTGTGCCCCAGCCCCTCTTGTAATGTCTGTGCCCCAGCCCCTTTTGTAGTGTATGTGCCCCAGACTCTCTTGTGATGTATGTGCCCCACACCCTCCGTAGTGCTCTCAGTGCTGCATGCCCCCTGCATCTCCTGTGATATGCATTCCCCCAGCGTCTCCTGTGATGTGCATGCCCCAGCATTTCTTGTGATGTGCATGCCCCCAGCATCTCCTGTGATGTGTATGCCCCCAAGCATCTCCTGTGATGTGTATGCCCCCAGCTTCCTGTGACATATACATCAAATTGGAGATGCTGGGGGCATATATATCACATTGGAGAAGCTGGGGGGCATATACATCACAGGAGGGGCAGGGGCATATACATCACAGGAGGGGCTTGGGGCATATACATCACAGGAGAGGCTAGGAAATATATATCACAGGAGGGGCTGGCAGCATATACATCTCCTCAGCCCATTGTGTAATGTATGTGCCTCCAGTGTCACCTGTGATGTATATACAGCAGTCCCAGCATCTTCTATGTGATGTACATGCCCCAGCCTTTCCAGTGATGTATGTGACTCCAGTGTCTTCTGTGATGTATATACAGCAGTCGCAGTGTCTCCTATGTGATATTTGTGCCTCCAGTGTCTCCTGTGATGTATATACAGCGTCTGTTATGGGATGTATATAATTTACCAATCTTATCACAAAGAGTTGACTGCGCTCCATACTGAGACAAACCTGAAAAAGCAGTTGTGAGAAGAAACATGATTAGTATCACCAAACATCACAGTCACACCAAAGATAAGCTGCTCCGTACACCACAGCAGGGGTGAGTTAATTAATTGTTTGACCAAATATAGTAAGGTCATTTTCACATTGATAATTTTGTGTGGCCCCTGAAGGTTGGTAGAAATTTTCAAATGGCCCCCGGCTGAAAAAAGGTTCCCCACTCCAGATATAGGGCAATGATACTGTATAGTTGTAAAAAACAATCAGTTGCATTATATATAGTCACCACTAGGGGTCGCCAAACACTCGGCAGATGGAACTTGTGTGCAATAAAGCTACCATTCCATATAAAGGTGACCAGCAATTGGCAATATACCCATTAATTAGTATATAGAGCACAGATCCAAAAAAACACTTACATTGAGAGAGATTGTAGCTGTAGCAATGTAGCAGACCAGGTTTAGAAGCCGCGCTCTGTTTGGAAGCACGGCAGGGCTTGGAAGTGAATGAGCAGCGATTTGACTTTTTGAATACTAAAAGATCTCCAATGGTTAGCTAACGCCACTTTGCATTTTTAGAGCCCCTGATGAGCCTAAATAATAGAGCTCCTCTACAAGTGACCCCATTTTGAAAACAAGACCTCTCAAGGAATGTTTCTAGATGTTTGGTGAGGACCTTGAACTCAGGTGCTTCAAAGAATTTTATAACATTGAGTCGTGAAAATAAAAAAAAAATATTTTTACCACAAAATTGTTATTTCAATCAAGCTTTTTTCTCCAAGGGTAAGAGGATAAAATGTACCATACAATTTATTGTGTAATTTCACCTGAGTACGCTGATACCTCATATATGGTACAAATCAAGTCTTTGGGCGTATAGCAGGGTTCGGAATGGAAGGAGCGCCATTTGACTGCAAAATTAGCTGAAATCATTAGCGGACGCCATGTTGCATTTGGAGACTCCCTGATGTGCCTAAACAGTGGAGCTCCCCCACAAGTGACCCCACTTTGGAAACAAAGCCCCTCAAGGAATTTATCTAAATGTTTCATGAGCACCTTGAACCTCCAGGTGCTTCATAGAATTTTATAACAATTAGCCATGAAAATGAAAAAATACATTTTAACCTAAAAAATGTTGCTTTAATCCTAATGTTTTCAAATTCACTGGAGTAACAGGAGACAGTTGACCATACAATTTGTTGTGCAATTTTTCCTGAGTACGCTAATACCCCAAATGTGGTAAAAAACTACTTTAGAGCCATAGTGCAAAGCAAGGCTGGACTGGCCATCTAACATTTCTGGCAAATACCAGAAGGGCCAGTCTGGCCATGGGCCGCTCATTTTCAGGCAAGCATTTCACAAGTCCCAGTTTCCAGTGATTTAATATACAGATCCTTGTGCTGCTGCTGCTGCGCAGGAACGGCTCCAACAGCATGTCCTACCTCCACCCCCTCCCTTGTGATCTTCTTTCCCCCTATTGTTGTTTGGCTGCTGATAGTGAAGGAGGTAGGAAGAACCAGCGGCCGCACTTAAGCTGGTGTCACATACAGCGACAACGACGTCGCTGCTACGTCACCATTTTCTGTGACGTTGCAGCGACGTCCCGTCGCTGTCGCTGTGTGTGACATCCAGCAACGACCTGGCCCTTGCTGTGAGGTCGCCGGTTGTTGCTGAATGTCCAGCTTCATTTTTTGGTCGTCACTCTCCCGCTGTGACACACACATCGCTGTGTGTGACAGCGAGAGAGCGACGAAATGAAGCGAGCAGGGAGCAGGAGCCGGCGTCTGGCAGCCTGCGGTAAGCTGTAACCAGCGTAAACATCGGGTAACCAAGGGAAGACCTTTCCCTGGTTACCCGATATTTACCTTAGTTACCAGCCTCCGCCCTTGCTGCCAGTGCCGGCTCCTGCTCTGTGCACATGTGGCTGCAGTACACATCGGGTAATTAACAGTCAGTCGGCAGCATCACCATTAGATGTGTACAGCCAGCCCAGCAAGAGCTGAGCCTGGCATTGTCCAAGGACTGAGGAGAAGACAGTTCTCTCTGCCTTTGCTCTGATCTGCTAGAAACACAACCTCCCAGTCCCCACATTCCGGAGAGTGAGTGGATGGGTAGAGGGGTTTTTTTGTATTTGGGGATATATTGCACAAGTGGAGTGAAACAATCAAATGGCAGGTCCTGCACTGGAAACATGTGCTGCTCTTATCAATAAACAGTCTCTTATCACTGTTCTGGGGTAATAAAATCTATTTGTTCAAGATAGAAGAGGTTAACACTTTCATTGCCTCCCTATAGCTGACTGAGAAAACAATGAGTTTAGGTAGGAAGTGAAAGGGTTAAACTTCACACTTTCTGTATATTTATTTATTTTACTCACTTAGGGTACCGTCACACTTAAGCGATGCTCCAGCGATCCCACCTGGCAGGAATTGCTGGAGCGTCGCTACATGGTCGCTGGTGAGCTGTCAATCAGGCAGAGATCAAAGATCAGCCACCAGCGACCCATGTAACAACGCCGTGCTTGGTAACCATAGTACACATCGGGTTACTAAGCAAAGCGCTTTGCTTATAGTTACCCGATGTGTACCTTGGCTACGTGTGCAGGGAGCAGGGTGTCAGCTTCTAGAAGCTGCGGACGCTGGTAACCAAGGTAAATATCTGGTAACCAAGCAAAGCCTTTGCTTGGTTACCCGATGTGTACCTTGTTTACCAGCGTCCGCAGAAGCCGGCTCCCTGATCCCTGCACATTCAGATCGTTGCTCTCTCACTGTCAAACAAAGTGTGCTTCACAGCGGTAGAGCAACGAGCAAAAAATGAACTGAGCAGTGTGTAACGTTCAGCGATTTCACAGCAGGGGCCACATCGCTGCTTAGTGTCACACACAGCGACATCGCTGATGAGGTCACTGGTGCGTCACAAAATCTGTGACTCAGCAGCGATCTCGCTAGCGACCTCGCTATGTGAGAAGTACCCCTTCACACCTCCGTGTCTCCAGTACGTGATGTCCATTTATACACATAAAACTATCTATTATCAACCAAAAAACTTTGAGAAAAGGGTGCAACAAAATGACAGGTGTCCGTTTACTAAATTATAAATTAATATATATCCATCACTCAAACTCAACAATAGATATAATAGTGTGAAGGTTCCACTAACAAATAACCAAAACAATTAAACAAAAAGGAACCGGAAACCAAAATAGAAGAAATAATCTTTATTGTAAGAATTCAAAAAGGGTGTCAAAACAGAATGATATACTAATGATACGCTATGAAATCAGTGGATGGACGAGCTAATGAAACAATAAACAGTAAAGAGGTGGTGAAACTAACCTTTTAACATCTCCTCCTGCTGGAATGGTGCCACATGCACCCAACGCACGTTTCAGAAAACAGCCTTCGTCAGGGTGGAAGCAGGAGGAGATGTTAATAGGTTAGTTTCACCGCCTGTTTACTGTTTATTGTTTCATTAGCACATCCATCCCCTGATTTCATTGCATATCATTAGTGTATCATTCTGTTTTGACACCCTTTTTGAATTCTTATAATAAAGATTATTTCTTCTATTTTGGTTTCCGGTTACATTTTGTTTAAATGGTTTGGCCATTTTTACACATATCGTAGACATGTTCACATTAATACTAATTAAAATCAATGTGGATCTTAAAATCACCTTGTTTTCATACAAACCATGTGTGTGTTATCCACCTGCTTGTCTGTGTAATTCACACTGGGACATGTCTGGTTTTACCAGCAGCAAAAATAAAATATGGACATCCATATGGCATTTGTGTGACACATACCCAAAAAAATAGGTGATGCTAAAATGAATGTTTTTTTATGTGTAAAAGATGTGAAAAGATAAATAAATGTTAGATAGAGAGATAGAGAGATACATAGCTTGTACAGCTATTTAACCAAACAAATAAAGAAATAAAATGATATGGGGTCCCCCCTATTTTTCATAACCAGTATAGTTACAGGAGACAGCCGGGAGCTGGAATTATCAGGCTGGTAAGAGTATGGTAATCGGGTCCTCCCCAGCCTAAAAATAGAAACCTGCAGCCACCCCAAAAGTGGAGTATCCACTAGATGCTCCAATTCTGATGCTTTGTCCTGCTCTTCTCGATTGCTCTGGTGCGGTGGCAATCAGGGTAATGGTTCATGGGGTTGATGTCAGGTGTGTTAGGTCAGCTGGCATAAAGCTCTTGTATTAGTAATGGAGTGGCATCTATCAGATATCCCCATTATTAACAAAGTAGATGTACATAGAAAAAAAAACAAAAAATATTTTATTTAAAGAAATATCCCCCGACTCTAGACCTCATTGACCAATTTATTTATTTTACTTTTTATTTTTTTTTAAAAAAAGCCCTGAAGTTCCAACAAAAACCACAGAATCAAAAGTAGTCCACAAAAATGAACCTGAAGGACATAAGAAGAGAGAATTAGAGAACTAAAGACAGAACAGTTCAACGTTCACCATTTTATTCCCAAAAGAACTCTCATGCAGCTCCTATGTAATCAACCCCAAAAGGCTTGATAAAGGCTGGTAACAGCAGAAATATCGCCATGCCATATGGGCTAATAAAGTCCACTTTTTTCAACTTTATTTTGGAGTCCTGACTTCCTTTTTGCTTATATTATTGTCCGAGGCCGAGGATTCAATGGTTTGTTGAGGGCCTTGCACCTATAGTAGTTTTCAAATTTTTTTAAAAAAACAAAACTTTATTTGATATGGACCTACACATGTTAACAGGAGATAAAGATCATAGTGTTACAAAACAAAATGATACATTATGAGTGTGAGCGAAAGCGTTGTCTTGCAGGAACAAGATTTCTTTGGACAGCGTTCCGTGCCTTTTTGTCCTTCAGAGCTGCCTTCAATTGGTCCAAATGTTCAATATAATACCTTGCATTGATGATGGAATCCTTTTGAAGGTAATCCACTAGCAGCATAAAAATGGAAGAGTAGTATGAGCTTACCAGGGGCGCCTTGGAGGTTTTGGCCTGCCCGGCAGACAACGCTGTTTCAGAACATGTCTTCAGCGCTGCTGGTGGTGTATTGAAGGATAAGTGCATCCAGTTTTCCACGAAAGTTTAGACCACCTAACTTTCATAAAGATGAACAAGTCGTAGATGTCCAATTACTTTGCCACCCCAGTCCAAGACTGCACAGACTAGGCGATGGTGTAGTGCCAGGGTTCTGGGAGCAAAAGGCCTATGCCTGTCTATCATCTTGCTGTTTCTGATGAAGGTAGAAAGGTTCAGGCTTTGTTACAGGGGTAACCTCAACGCATCCATATTGTGACGTTAGACTATTTGTAGTCTGTGCCAGTTTTTGCCACTTTTTTGTTGTCTGACCATAATTTTGGGAAATGTGGAGACTCCAAGTAGGGTCTCCAAATTGTCTTTTACCTGTAGTGCCAGGCCCATCCAGTGTGTAAATCAAGCAAGGCAGTGCTGAAATTAATATGCATTGGAGAACGCAGTCACACAGCTGAAGAGCTGTGGACCATAATTCAGGTCGAGTTTGATCAATGGCTGCTTCTACTAAACCTGGAGCCAGGGATGGCTGTGTGTAACAATGGTGCAAACCTTGTGGCAGCATTACACCTGGGCGATATCACACATGTGCCTTGCTTGGCTCAGGTCCTCAACCTGGTTGTATAGAAATTTCTAGGCCACTCTTCCAAACTGGATGCGCTGCTGCAGGAGGCACAGTTGCAGTATGCTCACTTTTAAAAATGGAAATGCCAGTCCACATCCTGTGTGTTGCTTGGACCATACCTTCCTGCTGTGCAAA
The DNA here is from genome assembly GCF_048569485.1 of Anomaloglossus baeobatrachus. Lineage (NCBI taxonomy): Eukaryota > Metazoa > Chordata > Amphibia > Anura > Aromobatidae > Anomaloglossus > Anomaloglossus baeobatrachus. The sequence goes on from NC_134364.1 coordinate 119,809,907, forward strand.
GACACTATAGAAAAATGGGGGGGGATTGTTACCACTGTCCTGCTGTCTGCCTGATATGTTTTTAAATCTCAAGACTCCAAGATGGGTCTCCAAGTTGTGTCTTGTCTGTACTGGCAGGGGTATGGGAGCACCAGCCCTACACCTATCTCTCATCCACTTCAATATTTCTTATGTCAATAGCCTAGGAAGCTAATGGTTATGGCTAAACAATGGGGCTACATAAAAAACTTATTTTTGCTCTTTTGGAAGCTTTTCAACCCCCTAAAGGTATTTTCTCTGCCTTAGGTTTGGCATCCTATTTAACCCAATGACGATTGAAAAGGTTTGGCTTTCAGTTCAGCGAACACAGCGTTTGTTCAGTAAAGCTCGGCGAACCGAACTTTGAAAGGTTCGCTCATCTATTATCACAACCAGTGATCTATGGAATCTTCACCAGTAGGCATATTATCAATAAAGAATGGTCACTTGAGTATAACCCCTATTTTATACCTCCGCTGATTTTCATTCCTCTTCAGTAGAATAGCAAAAAGCAGAAACCTTGTGTTCACATTGCACATAGATGGAGTGCTGTGTGTACACAAGGGTATGTGGGTTTACAGTCTGCAATTTTCAGTAAATATTGGAGCAGGTCCCCCACTGCCTGCCTAGTCCTGATTATCTCCTCTCGAGAAGCTAATGAGCAGCTATTTCAGTCTAATGAAGTATGCAGTCATTAGTTATTTTTATTAAAGTAGGACTAGAAGCCAACCTCGGCAATAAGACGCTTCATTATTATTAAGGAGACACTTGTTGGATGTAGAGAGGCATAATTATCCATGAAAAGGGAGATATTCAAATCTAATAGTCAACCAGGCAAGAAGCCAACAAGATACTTGACACTCTGCATGAAACACCAACCTCCTCCCCATATATTTTTCCTTCTTTACGGTTTTTTTGCAGCTTATATTTTCTTTTAAGAAATGTCATGAATTTAATTGATTTTTTTTTCAGTTTTTCATTATTCTGATGTGTTTTTTTCATGCATTTTTTTTCTATACCTGGCAGGTGGACCTGCTTCTAACAATGGCGGGTGGAGCTCTAACTGCAATTATAAACCTGTTAAATTCTGTTGGCAGTGGGATATAACGCGTGCCGGCACTGGGGGACACCATATTAAATGCTTATCAGCACAACCGTGACATGATCCCGAGTTGCCGATGGGTTGCAATGACAGCCTGGGGTCTGCTGTAGACCTCAGAGCTTATTATAGCAGTGCTTCTTGGAACCCTGCCTATGGCCGGGCTTCAAAGGAGACAGTGATTTTCACTATATACAGCAATGCTATGGTATTGCTGTATAAAGCACAAGCAATCAGACTATCCCAAGTTATAGTCCCCCCAATGGGACTATTAAAAACTGTGAAAAGTAAAAAAAAAAGTAAAACAATATGAAAAAAACATAAAAGTTCAAATCACCCCCCTTTTGCCCCATTATAAATACAGATAATAAAATTTGAAAAATGCACATATGTGGTATCACCGAGTTCAGAAAAGTCAGATCAATCAAAATATAAAAATAATTAACCCTGTAGATAAACTCTGTAAACAATCACAATTCAGGAATGCCAAAATTTGTCTTTTTGTTTGCTACAATACCTATATTTAAGTGATCAAAATGTCACATCTACCCTAAAGTGGTATCAATGAAAATGTCATCTCATCCTAAAAAAAAATAAGCTGTCACACAGCTCGATTGACCAAAAAATTAAAATGTTAGGCATCTTGCAAAATGGGGACATAACTATTTACGTTATTTTTTGCAAACTTCTGATTTTTTTCAACACTAAAGTAATAAAAAAATGGACGTTTGTTGTTGTTGTTGTTATTTTGATTATGAAAATCATACTGCAAGATAATTTTTACCATAAAATGGACACTATAAATAAAATTAAAAAAAAGGTTAAAATTGATTTTTTTCCACTAATGCTCCAAACTTGGAATTCCCCCCTTCCCTTTTACAGTATGCTATGTGTTAAAATAAATGATGTCATTCAAAAGTGCTACTTGTCCCACAAAAAACAAGTTCTCATATGTCTACATGGGCAGAAAAATAAAAAAGTTATGGCTCTGAAAAGAAAAAGAGAAGAAAACGAAAACACAGAAACAGAAATTGGTTGTGACACGAAGGGGTTAAAGCTTAACCATTGTTTTAATTTTTATTTCATAGATCAGTAGTACACATGAAAATAAGCAGCTTTGTAATGTATTGTATCAGGGAAAGCTGCTGAGATAGGAAACTGCAGTTACTGCTGAGATTCTATGATGAAGGAAGGAAGGAGGAGCTAGAGGCAGAGGGAGAAGCTAGAGGAAGAGGGAGGAGCTAGAGGCAAAGGGAGAAGGTAGAGGAAGAGGGAGGAGCTAGAGGCAGAGGGAGAAGATAGAAGCAGAGGGAGAAGCTAAAGGCAGAGGGAGAAGCTAGAGGCAGAGGGAGAAGCTAGATGGAGAGGGAGAAGCTAGAGGCAAAGGGAGAAGGTAGAGGAAGAGGGAGGAGCTAGAGGCAGAGGGAGAAGATAGAAGCAGAGGGAGAATCTAGAGGCAGAGGGAGAAGCTAGAGGCAGAGGGAGAAGCTAGAGGCAGAGGGAGAAGCTAGAGACAGAGGCAGAAACTAGAGGCAGAGGGAGAAGCTAGATGCAGATGCAAGAACAAGAGGCAGAGGGAGAAGCTAGAGGCAGAGGGAGAAACTAAAGGCAGAGGGAGAAGCTAGAGGCAGAGGGAGAAGCTAGATGCAGATGCAAGAACAAGAGGCAGAGGGAGAAGCTAGAGGCAGAGGAAGAAGCTAGAGGCAGAGGAGCTAGAGGCAGAGGGAGAAGCTAGAGGCTGAGGGAGGAGCTAGAGGCAGAGGGAGAAACTAAAGGCAGAGGGAGAAGCTAGAGGCAGAGGGAGAAGCTAGATGCAGATGCAAGAACAAGAGGCAGAGGGAAAAGCTAGAGGCAGAGGGAGAAGCTAGAGGCAGAGGGAGGAGCTAGAGGCAGAGGTAGGAGCTAGAGGCAGAGGGAAAAGATAGAGGCAGAGGGAGGAGCTAGGAGCAGAGGGAGAAGCTAAAGGCAGAGGGAGAAGCTAGAGGCAGAGGGAGGAGCTAGAGGCAGAGAGATAAGCTAGAGGTAGAGGGAGGAACTAAAGGCAGAGGGAGAAGCTAGAGGCAGAGGGAGGAGCTAGAAGCAGAAGGAGAAGCTAGAGGCAGAGGGAGGAACTAGAGGCAGAGGGAAGAGCTAGATGCAACTCTGCTGTGTCAAGTTCCTGAAAACGACTTATCTTGGATATCCTGGTACTACTGAATCTTCGATTCTGCTGTTCCAATGCAATGTGAATGACTCGCCCACCCCAGGGCTATGGGACACCCGGTGCCGGGCCGGACTAGTCCGGGGATCATCAGTGGTGGCTGGGCCCGGCTCCGTGGCCCTGGTGGGTGTCAGTTGTAATAGGGCTGGTGACTTGGGAGCAATTAAAGTATATGTTTCGTGACGCCACCTGTGGTCTGCGGCTATTAAGCCGCCGCTGCTGTGTGAGGCCTCCGGGGTGATGTTATGGCAGCAATGGTGGTACTGCTCCCCACAGGTGGAGCGGAACCCCGGGTACACTGTTAGTGCTCGTGAAAGTCTATGGTGTTGTGTGGCTAACACGGTGCAGGGCCGACAGGCAATGAAAGAATCAGGTACAAACAACAGTCTCTTTACCTTTTCCTCTTTTACTTTAGGAACAGTCCAGTCCTGGGAGACCGTCACAGGTGGTGATGGGGATCCGGTCGGCCTGGAAGTACTTGGGGTGATCTTTCTGGCCAGCTGAGTATGAGGCCTACTCCTGTGCTTTTCTTTGTTATGATAGGACCCTGCTTCTCTGAATCCAGCAATGGCCCTCTTTGCTGCTGGGACCGATGGTACGTCCCTTTCCCCTCTGTAGTAGGCTGCGCAGGCCCTCTCTGGTGCTTCTCTGCTGGAGTCCACACTGGGCCCTGATGCTGCAGCTGTACCTTCGGGCTGTTTATGGGCCAGGTGCTTGCAGCTCTCCTGCCCTTCGGATTCGGCTACCAGGGAGTATTTTAAGCCCTGGTGGCCACAGACTCCGATGTCCGAGTCTCTTCGCTGCCTCTCTGCTACTCCTGCTTCCCTGGGCCAAGCTGCTCTAGCTCTAGGCCCCAGATCCACAGGACAGCACACTCTGCGTCTGCTCACTATCACTTCTCCCTGCAGACTGAACTCTACTTCCTCCCTCAGGTCAGACTTGAGGAAGGCTCCCTGGAATTCCAGGTTCAGAGCTCCCCCTGCTGGCCGGAGGGAGAACCGCGGTGGATGTTAAACTTGCTGGCCAATGGACCTCCCCATTACCTCCAGGCTCAGCATTAACCCTTTTGAAAGGGCAATGCTGTTGTGGCGACCAGGTCCTGGGGCGCCACATGAACGTTGGCTGGACTTTGCTATCCCATGTGCCATCCAGCATGTCCAGCTGTCCTGAATCACTGCCTCCAGTCTATGCTGCTTAAGTTGACCTATAGATTGCAGTATTTCTCTCACCATTTGAGCTATTAATGACCACATCTCCTATTTGTGTAGGACCACTATCAGTAAAAGGCTGGCAACTTTTAACAGGGCTTTCACAGACAGTCTTTGTGGCAGCACCTCCATCTTCCATGTAGCAGATCCTATGTGGTGCCCTGGCCTTCAACCTTTATCCCCTGTACAGGGATCTGTACTTACACAGGGGCCACTGTGTTGGGTCTACAGAGTGGCTGATGGCCAATTTAACAGAAAGCCTCATCAATATGTGGAAGTCAGGGATTGGGATGGAATAGTAAGGCAGAAGAATAGTTCTGAGGTAGCATGAGGTTAGAAACGGGAATCATAAAGGCTGAACAAGAGCTGAAAAACAGGTGTAAACCAAAGCAAGTATAAACTATAACTGGCACCTCTTAGCAGTATGCTCTGAGTTTAGGTAGGCTGTGGTTCTGCTCAATTGGTCACAGCCAGGAGTTCATTACTGTTACCTGATAACACATAGCCATATTGCCAAAGTGGACATCACTACAGATTCCAGCCACACTAGTTTTTTTTTTGCTTCCAGTCATGACATTTCCTCCATCACCAGCGTCGTCCATACAATGAATACTGCAGCGCCTGGTGACAGAATCAGATGTCACAGGGGCAGGTCCAGATGGAAATGTGATATTACCTACCTTTTATGAGGATCTTCTGGACTCTTAGGAAGAAATTTATCAAGAAACAAGAGATACAATCTCCTCTTTAGGTCGTCAGCATTGATGTTACTCCCTGGAACCTGAGTTGCGGCCTCTGGACCATTACCTCCACAACTCATCGGATATTGTAATGGTCCCCTCAGTATGGAAGAATCTATCATTTTTTTATTCTTAATGCTCCAAATTACTGAGGAGTAAGGATTTCTGACAGTGTAAACCAGCAAACAATATACTGTAGCTTGTACTGGGACTTGTGAAACACATATAGTAACTAAAAGAATTAAGGAATTTTAATTATCTCAATTATTTAATATATACCAATAAATTTAAAGCCCAGCTTGCAAGAGGGAACCTTAAAAATGATGTTTTAGTGAACAATTTCACCTTGTCTTCAACTCCAAAGCTTGGGCCACTTAATAGTCTCATTAGTAGGTGAGGTCTGACTACCCTGAGCTTTTACATTAACGTATAAGGATGTACATGGGAGAAAATTCTGAAGGTGCCAAATGCAGTTCAAAGAATGTTCCCTGTATAGAGAGAAAAATAATTTTGATTTACTATGCTTTAAAACCAAGACAAACCACATATGCAAATAATTGAATTGTGGCGCCCTGGACAAGCCAGGGGTCACAGGTAACAACACACACACACACACCCAGAAGTTCACAGCAGTCATCCCCAGTGAGACCTGATTTCTTCCCTCGGGTTCAGACAGACACACCAGGTGGGCGGAGTCAGGCAGATGGGCACGCCCACCGAAGAGTCTAGCTGACCTGAGGCAAAAACCAGCTCAGACAAGTCCAGGCAGAGGAAGAGAGAGGAGGTCTGCAGAGAGGCAGACGCAGACTGGGGCCTAGGTTGGAGCCTAGGTCCCTCGTGTAGCCAGTGAGGCAGATGGTAGTGGCCGTCTGCAGGAGCCGGGGAAGACAGTCTTGGTGGAGCCGTGGGTAGCCGGGACAGGGTAGTGGCCTGTCCGGTACCAAACCGGGGAGCCAGCTGGAAACCGGAGCGCAGGAAGAGCGTACACGAAAGTGCAGGAAAGGACTTACACTACCAACCTGGGGTCAGGGGAAAAACACCGCAGCCATCTGTGGGACCCGTCCATCCAGCCGTTTATTTTACCGGAGACTTTGCATTCATCATTGGCTGAGTGAGTACCACTGTGCCGTGCGGCACCACACTGCCCCCGCGACCCTGCACCTCACCAGGCCCCGTAACTCGCCTGCCATCCCTAACCCTCACCGGGGCCCCAGGACAACCAACCCCCTACCCACGGAGGGGAGAACCAACATCCAAGCTGCTCCCTGTCATCGCTCCCGGGATCCCCGTCCAGAGCAGCGGTGGTGTCACAACCTCACACAACCGTGGGTGGCGTCACGGACAATATCCCTAAACCAAGCCACCCCCTTTCACTCACGGGCGAGGAACGCCGCTCGAGTCTCCGGGATCCGGCCCGCCGCTCGAGCCACCGAGCAGCAGCAGCAACGGCCGGACCCGAGCAGTGGGTGAGCGCAGCGTCCCCTCCTCCGCCCGCGACAACTTGGCGTCACGAACAGGATCTTACCGCTCTGCCGTCTGGTGGAGGTGCGCCTTGTGACCGCCGGAGGTGTCCGGCCGAAAAATTGCAGAAGCCGCCATTTTGGGCGTGAAAAGTCCCCGCTCGAGCATCTTCCCGAGTAGTGGAGGCGCGAAAGCTGAGGCCCCGCCCCTGTAGAGGAGGAGTCGGAAAAAGACTAAGGGGGACGGATGGCGTCTAGCTGCATGTGAACCGCGGCTGTGGAAGCAGGAACGCCAGGACTCTGCAAGTATTTGGTTACTGGAGCACCGCTGCACGAGATGTCCCGTCCGTCCGGCACTGCTGAAACCTCAGTGCCCGTGCCTGCGGCCAACGCCCCGACCGACCCGTTACCCCTGTCACCGGTAGCGGAGCTCGCAGCGTCTGTGAGGGAGTGCCCAGACCTGGGGTTCCCAGGTCTTACCTTCGTCACCGCCCTGCCACCGGTCCCGGCGTCCATCCCAGCCGCACCGCTAATGACGACGGCCCCGGCAGTCCGCCCGTCCGCGACGGAGATGACGACGGCTCCGGCAGTCCGCCCGGCCGCAACGGCAGCGAAGTACCCGCTCGGGCAGCCTGGTGATGGACTGGGGCAAGGGGTGCTGCCCATTTGCTTAGGGGCAGCATCAGAGCCAGGTTGTTTGGGTGGGTGACTGAAGGACCCGTTCCGTTGTTATTATTTAAAGTGTATTGTTGTTGCAATGGTTGAAGTGATATGCCTCCCATAAGGGAAGTTTTATGAAAAAAAAGTGCATGTGTGAAAATGTTTTAAAATGTTTTATTCTTTTTCAGTTTGTGAAAAATAAAACCGGTGAAGGACGGGCAGCCCGAGGACGGTCTGCATTTTACTAAGGGGGAATGTGGCACCTTGGACAAGCCAGGGGCCACAGGTAACAACACACACACACCCCCACCCCCAGCAGTCATCCCCAGTGAGACCTGATTTCTTCCCTCGGGTTCAGACAGACACACCAGGTGAGCGGAGTCAGGCAGATGGGCACGCCCACCGAGGAGTCTAGCTGACCTGAGGCAAAAACCAGCTCAGACAAGTCCAGGCAGAGGAAGAGAGAGGAGGTCTGCAGAGAGGCAGACGCAGACTGGGGCCTAGGTTGGAGCCTAGGTCCCTCGTGTAGCCAGTGAGGCAGACGGTAGTGGCCGTCTGCAGGAGCCGGGAAGACAGTCTTGGTGGAGCCGTGGGTAGCCGGGACAGGGTAGTGGCCTGTCCGGTACCGAACCGGGGAGCCAGCTGGAAACCGGAGCGCAGGAAGAGCGTACACGAAAGTGCAGGAAAGGACTTACACTACCAACCTGGGGTCAGGGGAAAAACACTGCAGCCATCTGGGGGACCCGTCCATCCAGCCGTTTATTTTACCGGAGACTTTGCATTCATCATTGGCTGAGTGAGTACCACTGTGCCGTGCGGCACCACACTGCCCCCGCGACCCTGCACCTCACCAGGCCCCGTAACTCGCCTGCCATCCCTAACCCTCACCGGGGCCCCAGGACAACCAACCCCCTACCCACGGAGGGGAGAACCAACATCCAAGCTGCTCCCTGTCATCGCTCCCGGGATCCCCGTCCAGAGCAGCGGTGGTGTCACAACCTCACACAACCGTGGGTGGCGTCACGGACAATATCCCTAAACCAAGCCACCCCCTTTCACTCACGAGCGAGGAACGCCGCTCGAGTCCCCAGGATCCGGCCCGCCGCTCGAGCCACCGAGCAGCAGCAGCAATGGCCGGACCCGAGCAGTGGGTGAGCGCAGCGTCCCCTCCTCCGCCCGCGACAACTTGGCGTCACGAACAGGATCTTACCGCTCTGCCGTCTGGTGGAGGTGCGCCTTGTGACCGCCGGAGGTGTCCGGCCGAAAAATTGCAGAAGCCGCCATTTTGGGCGCGAAAAGTCCCCGCTCGAGCATCTTCCAGAGTAGTGGAGGCGCGAAAGCTGAGGCCCCGCCCCTGTAGAGGAGGAGTTGGAAAAAGACTAAGGGGGACGGATGGCGTCTAGCTGCATGTGAACCGCGGCTGTGGAAGCAGGGACGCCAGGACTCTGCAAGTATTTGGTTACTGGAGCACCGCTGCACGAGATGTCCCGTCCGTCCGGCACTACTGAAACCTCAGTGCCCGTGCCTGCAGCCAACGCCCCGACCGACCCGTTACCCCTGTCACCGGTAGCGGAGCTCGCAGCGTCTGTGAGGGAGGGCCCAGACCTGGGGTTCCCAGGTCTTACCTTCGTCACCGCCCTGCCACCGGTCCCGGCTTCCATCCCGGCCGCACCGCTAATGACGACGGCCCCGGCAGTCCGCCCGTCCGCGACGGAGATGACGACGGCTCCGGCAGTCCGCCCGGCCGCAACGGCAGCGAAGTACCCGCTCGGGCAGCCTGGTGATGGACTGGGGCAAGGGGTGCTGCCCATTTGCTTAGGGGCAGCATCAGAGCCAGGTTGTTTGGGTGGGTGACTGAAGGACCCGTTCCGTTGTTATTATTTAAAGTGTATTGTTGTTGCAATGGTTGAAGTGATATGCCTCCCATAAGGGAAGTTTTATGAAAAAAAAGTGCAGGTGTGAAAATGTTTTAAAATGTTTTATTCTTTTTCAGTTTGTGAAAAATAAAACCGGTGATGGACGGGCAGCCCGCGGACGGTCTGCATTTTACTAAGGGGGAATGTGGCGCCCTGGACAAGCCAGGGGCCACAGGTAACAACACACACACACCCCCACCCCCAGCAGTCATCCCCAGTGAGACCTGATTTCTTCCCTCGGGTTCAGACAGACACACCAGGTGGGCGGAGTCAGGCAGATGGGCACGCCCACCGAGGAGTCTAGCTGACCTGAGGCAAAAACCAGCTCAGACAAGTCCAGGCAGAGGAAGAGAGAGGAGGTCTGCAGAGAGGCAGACGCAGACTGGGGCCTAGGTTGGAGCCTAGGTCCCTCGTGTAGCCAGTGAGGCAGACGGTAGTGGCCGTCTGCAGGAGCCGGGAAGACAGTCTTGGTGGAGCCGTGGGTAGCCGGGACAGGGTAGTGGCCCGTCCGGTACCGAACCGGGGAGCCAGCTGGAAACCGGAGCGCAGGAAGTGCGTACACAAAGGTGCAGGAAAGGACTTACACTACCAACCTGGGGTCAGGGGAAAAACACCGCAGCCGTCTGTGGGACCCGTCCATCCAGCCGTTTGTTTTACCGGAGACTTTGCATTCATCATTGGCTGAGTGAGTACCACCGTGGCGTGCGGCACCGCGCTGCCCCCGCGACCCTGCACCTCACCAGGCCCCGTAACCCGCCTGCCATCCCTAACCCTCACCGGGGCCCCGGGACAACCAATCCCCTACCCACGGAGGGGAGAACCAACATCCAATCTGCTCCCTGTCATCGCTCCCGGGATCCCCGTCCAGAGCAGCGGTGGTGTCACAACCTCACCACAACCGTGGGTGGCGTCACGGACAATATTCCTAAACCAAACCACCCCCTTTCACTCACGGGCGAGGAACGCCGCTCGAGTCCCCGGGATCCGGCCCGCCGCTCGAGCCACCGAGCAGCAGCAGCAACAGCCGGACCCGAGCAGTGGGTGAGCGCAGCGTTCCCTCCTCCGCCCGCGACAGAATCACATACACAAATTAGCCAGCGCACCACTTTCAGAATCTGGGGTGTCTCACGATGTCCGCACAGGATATCCCTGGTCCGGTTATAACAAAATGCAGAAATAGAAACGAATCCAGCAATCTATGTATAAAATCTTCCTTTATTGCAAAATTACTTTAAAATTCACCGGTACAGGCACACACAGAACAACAAGGCTAGCGATCCAACGCGTTTCGACAGATAACAAATATTTGTGTTTGGTAAAGAACGCACAAACAAAATAATACTGTGCATTAGGAGGTAAGAAAAAAGCAGAAAGATGGAAGATAGTAAGCAGCCCTACGTCTGGCTGTCAGGATTCCAGGCTTTCCATTGAACTTTCTGGGTTTGTTGCCTTAGTCAAGATGGCGTTTGCTGCTTCAGATTTACCATGTGGTTCCTGTCAGTCTGTCTGTTTAAGTTCTGGTGCTTCATTCATGTTTTGCCTATTTGTTTACTTACCTTGCTGCTCCGTGGACCTACCTACCCTGACTGGAGTTGCTCCTACTTCTGCCTGTTAACGGCTCACACCATGGTTTCCGGATCTCTCCTGCTACACCTGTTCCCAGCAAAGCTGTATTGAAGCAGGATCACTAGATACGCTGTGGTTTCCTGGCCTCTCCTCATGTGGAATTGTCTCTACTGTGCTTAAAGGAACGTGCTCCAAGAAGAGTCTCAAGTCTTCCAGCACTTATACTACGGTCTGACCCAGCACCTGTTGCCAGTGTGTGCAGAGTCCTATAGGCTTTGTTCTGCAGTCTCAGCCGTCTTACTGAGGACTGTTCGGGACTTGCTAAATCTGTGTATGAACTATTATGAGCTATTTCCAGATCTAAGGCTAATCCTGCTATAGACGTTTTGCTTTGTGCTGCCCCGGAGGCCTCTGATGTCACGGCGGTGGCTCCGAGTGGTGCTGTGGCCATACCAGGCGCAAGTGAAAGGCGTTTTGTTATGGGGAATAAAAATAATATTGGAAAAGGGGAGAAAGAAAAATAAAATAAAGAGTTTGTGATGCCAGTTGGGATGATCGGCTGTGGTATGGCCGGGCTCTGCTTGAGGTCCCGAGGAAGTAGGTGGTGATGCGCAGTTTCAGAAGGTTGTCCTCTTGCCCCCCCAACTAGGGCTGGTTCCTGGGGGATGTGTTGTGGTACGGATGGCACAGCAGGGAATTGTGACGCCCCTGTGGTAACCAGGTGTCACAAAAACAAGGTAACAGCTCGGGTCCTACATGACTATGCCAGTCACTACACACACTAGCACACCAGGACATTTACACTCACAACAATGGTGGGAGACCCCCCCTTAGAGCCAGGTGACAGGGCAGGGCACTGTAGACAACAGGCAGCCAACTGGGAAGAGAGGGACCAGATCTGGGGGAGGAGGGAGTGACCTGGGAAGTGTGGCTAGTTAGTCGGAGAGAGGAAGTGAAAGAGGAAGAAGTTGTGAGGAGAGGAGAGAAGTGAGAGAAGTACAAGGAAAGGTGTCAAGACAGACAACAGACTCTTGAGACACAAGGAAAGTAGCAAAGAATCCGCAAAGACCTGAGTAGAAAGATCAGCCACTCAGGGGAGAAAGAAGCTGGAGAGAGAGAGCAAGCCCTAAGGACAGAGGGACCCTGTGGGGTGGACATCCAGGGCTCACAGCACTTTGCACGCACGGGGTGCAGATCCCAGAACAGACAAGGACTTCAAGCCATCTGTTAACGCTGCGAGTCGGGTAGGTTTCTAGGACTCATCTGCCACCAATAACATCCAAGGCATCAGCAGCAAAGAGGGGACTGGGACATATTCCCTTACATAGTCCAAGCTGCCTGCGGCAGGACCCAGACTCCAGGAGGCCCTCCATGTGCTCCACGCCAGGGAGGACCCACAAACAGCAGAGTGCAAAGGTGGAGAGTGGCACCAAGTTGGCTGGCACAACCATCAGGGACACGGGCGCACCTGGGATCCAGTACGTCCCCAGGGAATGAAGCCAGTATGTCAAGACAACCAAATTGCACTCTCTGTCTGAACTACTTCATTGCGCTGTGCCTCCACGTTAACCTGTAGTCACAGACGTAGTCCACCCTCCTTGATATCACCAAAACCCACACTCAGGTACAACACACAGCCATTAAAGCCTAGCCACCCCATCGTGATAATAAGGATACACCAGTCGACGGGATCAGGCGGATGAGAATGCCCACCTTGGGGTCCTGAGGTGTCAGGGGCGGGAAGACGTCAGTTTTCAGTTGAAGTTTCAGTTTGACAGTAGTCAAGTCAAGGGTGTGTAGTAGTCGGAGCTGAAGCAAAGTGTAGTCAGGGGTAGGAGCCCGTGCACAGACGGGGTGCCTGGACCCTAGGATGAGGAAGGTTGCATGCCCCTTGTTAATTAACCAGCAGAGGACGAGGTTTCAGGCCTTGTTCTCCCGAAGCCCAGAGAGCAAAATGGAAGTCCAACGCGGGGGATAGGGTGTCCGTCAAAACCCACAGAAATCCCACGGGTCAGATTTCGCGTGCCACAGCTCCCAACATAAAGAGTACCGGGATAGGACTTCCCCGTTCCATAAGGAGTTGTCCCAGAGAAGATAGAAAGACAGAGTGCAGGAGGAAGGGACACCTGTTCACTACACCCAGGTGTGGGACCCGAATACACCCTCCATTGGCAGCCGGTCACTGGCAACTTGGTTTACCACTGGACTTGTGTGTGATTACTGAACTGGTGTACACCATTGACCCCCGGTCCAACCCGGCACGTCACCTCCAGCAGCCATTACTCCCGTGTACTGACACAGGGCCCCCGGGACTACACCTCCACTACCTTGCTGCCCCGCTCCATCAGCCCCGGGCGCCCCATCAGCCCTGGGCGCCCCATCACCAGGCAGCGGTGGTGTCACCATCCTTCACCGCAACCCACGGGTGGCGTCACAGACACATCAAACCTCCCTATAAATATCCCCTTTCCAACGGCCATCCAGAATTGTCCAACCCCCACGACCATCAAGGAGGTACGGAGGAAATTCCTGGGCTTGATGGGCTATTACCGCTAGTTTGTCAAGGGTTGCACTAAGATGGCAGCCCCTATGCAAGACCTCCTTGTTGGACAAACCAAGTATGGTAAAGTCCCCGGTCCTCCATTTGCTTGGGGAAAGGAGCAGGAAGATTCCTTCCAGCAGGTGAAGTCAGCCCTGACCGGAGAAGAGATTTTGGTGTACCCCGATTACGACCTCCCGTTCATACTCTATACGGATGACAGTAATGTGGGATTGGGAGCTGTCCTGTGCCAGATGCAGAATGGCAAAGAGAAGGTAATAGCTTACGCAAGCAGGAAGCTCCCCCAAACAGAGAGGAACCCTGAAAATTACAGTTCTGTCAGTTGGAGTTCTTGGCACTCGTCTGGGCGGTGACAGAAAGATTTAAGCACTACCTGGCTTCTGCAAAGTTCACTGCGTATACGGACAACAACCCTTTGACTCCTTGGACATGGCGAAGCTTGGGGCATTGGGACAGCGATGGGTAGCCCGGTTGGCGAACTATGATTTCATCATAAAGTACAGAGCCGGTCGGAAGAATACCAACGCTGATGCATTGTCCAGAATGCCACATCTGCCTGATGGAGGGGTGGATGAAGATGAGTTGGAAGAATTTGAACTGCCTGCATTCCATCAACCTGCCGGTTTGGAGAATACCAGACCTTACAGCGGTCAGCAAGAGGAAGCATTCAACCCGTTACTCCATCATGGTTGGCAGGAAGCCCAAGATAGAGATCCTGCAGTCCGACTGATCAAGACGCTGATATCCCAGGCTGATTCCAGGATGGAGCCTACTGCACCGACAGAGGCTGTGGAAAGAGAGGGGCCGGTTATACTTGCAGAGAGGCAAGCTGTGCAGGGGATTGATTAACCCCAAAATGCATGAGAGGATCTGCCAGATCGTAGTACCCCAGGCATATGTACCGGTGGTTCTAGAGGCTTATCATGATGGAGCTGGACACTTCGGCTGGAAGAAATTGCAGATGCTGCTACGAGAACGCTTCTACTGGGCAGGAATGAGAGAATCCATTGAATCATGGTGTCGGGATTGTGGTCCCTGTGTGCTAAGAAGAAAGGATGGTACCAGTCAGAGGGCCCCGTTGCAGCCAATCGTTACCAATCAGCCGTTGGAACTTGTTGCTTTGGACCACGTCAAGCTCACACCAAGTAGAAGCGGGTGTACGTATGCTCTCACAATAGTGGACCACTACTCAAGATTTATGGTCATGGTACCCGTGAAGGATCTACAAGCTCGCACTGCAGCGAGGGTTTTTGAGGCGCATTTCTGCCGACCGCATGGCTACTCAGAGAAGGTACTTACAGATCAAGGTCCTGCCTTTTAAGCGGAGATCTTCAAGGAGTTCTGCAGTCTATACAGATATAAGAAGATCCGTACCACACCATACCATGCCCAAACCAATGGGATGTGTGAGAAGATGAACTACTTAGTTATCAACTTGCTTAAGACTCTGCCCCTTGAAGAGCGGAACCAGTGGCCTGAGAGACTGCCCGATCTAGTGGATATGTATAACAACATTCCTATCAGTTCTACTAAGTGTATACCTGCTTATCTTATGAGGGCAACGCCTGGGAGATTGCCGGTGGACCTAGACATGGACATTGAGGTGCTCAAGACCATCTTTCCAACTATGGACTGGAATTCCAAATGCCAGGTGCAGTACAGACAAATCCAGGAATATGTTGAGAAGAACTTGAGCCGGAGCAGGGAAAAGCAAGAGCAGCACTTTAACAAACAGGTGAAAGCCGCCCCCTTTGCCCCAGGAAACGTGGTGCTGAAGAGGAAAAGAAGACTGCATAAATTGGACGACCAGTGGGAGAGGGCCCCCTATGTTATCCAACCCTCTGACTCGGGTAATCAAAAGACTTACCTTGTCAGCAGAGATCAAGGGAGAACCACAGCCACCGTCTCTAGAGACCACTTAAAGAAGTGTCCGGAACCCCTGAAAATCGTGGAAGAGGTCCCCACTCCAGCCCCGGGCGTGGAAGAAAGAAAAGAGGTGATCCATACCATCCTGGGTGACTTCCCAGCTGACTGGCCTATGCAAAATGAAGCGGTGATTGTTCCGGTTATAATGTTCCCACAACCCGTAGAAGATCCAGAACCGGAGATGCCTATTAGCACCACACCAGTACATACACGCAGGGATGCACCTGCACCTATAACATGTCCCCGTAGATCTCTACCTACAGTACCCGTCACCAGGAGTGAGGAACCCGTAGAGAATTCTACCCCACAGGGCCTAGGGGAAAGTGTAGGGTTTAGGAGATCCACACGGCCTAACCTAGGTCAGCCACCGCTCAGGTACAGAGAATGAGTGGTGCCTATATGTTCTTGTATATAGCAATGTATGTATATAAGTAAATGCTAATTAACCGTGTACTTTACCTGATTTGTTGAAAGAAAAGGAGTAGGTAGTGGATACCAACTACCCTTAAGCAGTTAATATGTTTTCCCCCGTTTAAAGTTAAAAATGGACCATGGCTTCAGGACTGGCAAAGCCACCCCAAAAACTTTCTTAGGCCTTGTAAATACCCCCCATCTACCTTCTTGTTACCCTACCACCAGGACTGCAACACCTCTGGAGAAGTTGGTTGGAGGAAGGGCCTGCGGTAGAGTCGGCCGAGGCCCAGTCACTAACAAAACCGGTGGCTAACCTCCAGGCCAAGGGTTGCGGACCATGGAACTCTTGGGGTGGACTGGCGGGTAAGGAACTTTTACCCGGACAATCTGGACACCCACAGGAACTTGGGACGGTGTGCACCTGTGATTAGCGGTGGCACCAAGGGTGGGTTCAGGTGTTTTGGGTGGCGGGTGAAGGGAAAGAAGGAGATGATGTTTACCTGTTCATGCAACATTTAAGTGATGTGCTTCACTTATGGGATGAAAGGTTTAAAAAAAAATGTTTTCAAACGTTTTATACTTGTTATATTTTCTATTTTCAGAAGCAGAAAAAAATAAACATCAGTGACCGGACAGCCCGAGGACGGGTTGTATTCAACCAAGGGGGAGTGTGACGCCCTGGTGAAGCCAGGCAGTCACAGAAGTAGTCCACCCTCCTTGATACCACCAAAACCCACACTCAGGTACAACACACAGCATTAAGGCCTAACCACCCCCTCGTGATCATGACACACCAGTGGGCGGTATCTAGGGGTCCTGAGGTTTCAGGGGCGGGAACACGTCCATTTTCAGTTGGAGTTTCAGTTTGACAGTAGTCAAGTCAAGGGTGTGTAGTAGTCGGAGCGGAATCAAAGTGTAGTCAGGGGTAGGAGCCCTTGGACTACCCGGCTAGGTGGCAGACGGTGAACAGGGCTACAGGCGACGAAGATCCGGTCGCGGGAGACCTAAAGTGGATCGGGGCAGGGTTGTAGCCCGCCGGTGCCAACAGCGGGAATCTGGTCTGGAGGCCAGGCACAGACGGGGTGCCTGGACCCAACATAAAGAGTATCGTTCCATACAGAGTTGTCCCAGAAAAGACAGAAACACAGAGTGCAGGAGGAAGGGAAAACTGTTCACTATGTCACTACGCTCGGGTCCGCGGCTGCTGCTGCTGCTCGGTGGCTCGAGCGGTGGGCCGGACCCGGGGACTCGAGCAGCGCTGCTCGCCCACGAGTGAAAAGGGGGTGGTTTGTTTTGGGAGATAGTTCGTGACGCCACCCACGGGTCGTGGTGATGCTGCTGGTGACAGGGATCCCGGGAGTGATGGTAGGGAGCAGCTAGGATGTTGTTCCCTCCGTGAGTAGGGGTTGGTGATCCCGGGGCCCGGTGGTGTAACGGGGAGGCAGGATGGCTGGGGTGCAGGGTTGCAGGGGCAGCGCGGCGCGGTGCCGGATGGCACTGTGGTACTCACTCAGACACAGATGTACAGAGTCTCTGGTAAACCAAACGGCTGGTTGGACTTGGTGCCGCAGCTGGCTGCAGTGTTTGTGCTCTCCCCAGACAGGGTGATGGTGGCTGTCTTTCCCTGCACCTTGTTAGAATGTTCTGACTCCTGTGGTTGCCCACCGGTAGTCCGCTCCCCGGCGTATAGTTACCGAAGGAGCCCGTTTTGCCCGCAGGCCCTTAAATCTCTAGCCTATGGCGGTGGCTGTGTACCCTCACGGTGTGGACTGTTGCCTTCTGTCGGGTCTTGGGTGTTAGGAAACCCCTGGGGTTCCGGTCACTTTCGGATTTGACCGTTGTCAGCGACTCCAAGCCTATTCGGGGTCCGAAGGCCCTGCCTTTGTGCTTAGCTTCACTCCGTTCCCCGGTTCGGTACCGGCGGGCCACCGCCCGACCCCGGTACTACGATTCCACAGAGATCCACTAACTCCTGCAGACGGCCACCACCGTCTGCCAACCTTGCTGACAGTGCCTGGGCTCCTACCCAGACACTAACAGGTTCTGTCCTCTCACTTTCACCTCCAAACTGAACTGACTGCTTTTCCCGCCTCCAGACCTGTGAACTCCTCGGTGGGTGGGGCCAACCACCTGGCTCCGCCCCACCTGGTGTGGACATCAGACCCTGGAGGGAGGCAACAAGGGTTTTTGTTTGACTGGTGTTAACTATCCAGGGGAGGGTGTGTGTGTCTTGTTATGTCTGTGACTACCTGGCTAGTCCAGGGCGTCACATTCCCCCTTGGTGAAATGCAGACCGTCCGTGGGCTGCCCGTCCATCACCGGTTTTATTTTTTTTTCCTGAAAAATATAAACATAAATAACTGTACGCATATTTCAAATCTTCACTTACGGGAGGTATGGTGCTTCAACGTTACAAACATTAATAAAAACATTTTTATTACTAACAGACGGGTTCATGTATTTCCACTCCCCCACCCAAGCAACCTACACCTTGATGCTGCCCTTAAGAAATGGGCAGCACCCCTTTACCCCAGTCCTGGTCCAGGTCACCCGAGCGGGAACGGACACGGTGTCTCGCACCCGGCTGTCACTTCAGGGGACCCCACATCCAGGGGGACCCCTGACCCCCGGAGGATGGCCACCGGTCCTGGTGATGGCCGGACCCCAGCCTACTCTGCTGGAGGTTCCTCCTGCAATCTGCCTCTCCGGAGGCGGCAATGGAATACAGCCCACAACTTATTTACAAGGCCACAAGTTCGTGGTTGGCCTGCAAGTTCTCGGCCTTGTTCATGAGTAGTTTCTCATGTGGGCTGTTTTGAAGTAAACATACTGATGGTCCCAACGAGGACAACTCTTTCCTTCTTTTTCGGACGGTAAAATCAACTGGTTGGAGATCAGGTTACAAACTCGGATGATTAATGTTCACTCAGTTAAAACAAGGTGCTGAGGGTCCCAACGGGGACAACTGGGTTGCAACGGAGGACCGCTGCCTTTCTTGAGGTCGCCTTCCTCATCTTTAAACAGCAATCCCGCGGCACAGCTGCTGTTGCTGCCCTCCCGGTGTGGAGCACCTTCTGCTTGCTCCGGTTCAGGCGGTGTGGTGGCTGGACCCAGACAGAGTCCCTCCGTGCCGGCTACGACCGGTACCTTCGGTAATGAGGGACCCCACTGTGATGTGGCCTGCTCTGCCTCCTGGCAGCTGCATCCCCGCCGTGCCTCAGCCGAGGCCCGGGGTCTGGGAGCGGTCGATGGGACTTGCGGTGCTGGCCTCTGGTCGAGGATCGCCTCCGCTGCAGCCGGGATGGAAGCTGGGACGGGTGCCAGGGTGGTGACAAAGGTAAGGCCCGGGGGTTGCAGGTCTGGGCCCTCTCCCTCAGACGCTGCGGGCTCTGCTACCGGTGACAGGGGTAACGGGTCGGTCAGGGCGGTGGCCGCGGGCATGGGCAGTGAGGGAGGTGGCGTGGTGGATGACAGCAGGCCGGGCTCCTCAGCCGCAGCGGCCGTTCCCTCGGGGACATAGGGGCGTGGGTCGCTTACCCGCTCCTCTGAGACCATCTCCACTTCGGATGCCTGCACGATTACGACCAGGCCCTTCTTCTCCGACGTCCACTCCGCCATCATGGAGTGGACCTTGGCCTGGAGCTCCTGGCACATCTTGCTGCTGGATCCAGGAACGTGTTTCGGCAGAGTCCTGGCGTCCCTGCACGCTGCAGCGCTAGTTACATGCCGCCATCCTCGCCTGCTTCCCCCTTGGTTCTTTCTAGCACTTCCCTCTTCAGGGCTCGGGGCCTCACTTTTGCGCCTTCCCTGCTTCGGGGAAGACGCTCGAGCGGGAAATATTCGCGCCAAAGATGGCGGAACTTCAAATTTTTCGGCCGGACGCCGCCGGCGGGGACTGCAAAGTGCAATTCTACTCGTAGGTAGATTGGTTCTATCCTGTTCGTAGACACCAAGTTGTCGCAGGCGGAGGGGCCGCACTCGCTACGCTCGGGTCCGCGGCTGCTGCTGCTTGGTGACTCGAGCGGTGGGCTGGAGCCGGGGACTCGAGCAGCGCTCCCCGCCCACGAGTGAAAAGGGGGTGGTTTGTTTTGGGAGATAGTTCGTGACGCCACCCACGGGTCGTGGTGATGATGGGCACCACCGCTGCTGGTGACAGGGATCCCGGGAGTGATGGTAGGGAGCAGCTAGGATGTTCTCCCCTCCGTGAGTAGGGGTTGGTGATCCCGGGGCCCGGTGGTGTAACGGGGAGGCAGGATGGCTGGGGTGCAGGGTTGCAGGGGCAGCGCGGCGCGGTGCCGGATGGCACTGTGGTACTCACTCAGACACAGATGCACAGAGTCTCTGGTAAACCAAATGGCTGGTTGGACGGGTCCCGCAGCTGGCTGCAGTGTTTGTGCTCTCCCTGGACAGGGTGATGGTGGCTGTCTTTCCCTGCACCTTGTTAGAATGTTCTGACTCCTGTGGTTGCCCACCGGTAGTCCGCTCCCCGGCGTATAGGTACCGAAGGAGCCCGTTTTGCCCGCAGGCCCTTAAATCTCTAGCCTATGGCCGTGGCTGTGTACCCTCATGGTGTGACTGTTGCCTTCTGTCGGGTCTTGGGTGTTAGGAAACCCCTGGGGTTCCGGTCACTTTCGGATTTGACCGTTGTCGGCGACTCCAAGCCTAGTCGGGGTCCGAAGGCCCTGCCTTTGTGCTTAGCTTCACTCCGTTCCCCAGATCGGTACCGGCGGACCACCGCCCGACCCCGGTACTACGATTCCACAGAGATCCACTAACTCCTGCAGACGGCCACCACCGTCTGCCAACCTTGCTGACAGTGCCTGGGCTCCTACCCAGACACTAACAGGTTCTGTCCTCTCACTTTCACCTCCAAACTGAACTGACTGCTATTCCCGCCTCCAGACCTGTGAACTCCTCGGTGGGTGAGGCCAACCACCTGGCTCCGCCCCACCTGGTGTGGACATCAGACCCTGGAAGGAGGCAACAAGGGTTTTTGTTTGACTGGTGTTAACTATCCAGGGGAGGGGGTGTGTGTGTTGTTATGTCCGTGACTACCTGGCTAGTCCAGGGCGTCACATTCCCCCTTGGTGAAATGCAGACCGTCCGTGGGCTGCCCGTCCATCATCGGTTTTATTTTTTTTTCCTGAAAAATATAAACATAAATAACTGTACGCATATTTCAAATCTTCCCTTACGGGAGGTATGGTGCTTCAACGTTACAAACATTAATAAAAACATTTTTATTACTAACGGACGGGTTCATGTACTTCCGCTCCCCCACCCAAGCAACCTACACCTTGATGCTGCCCTTAAGAAATGGGCAGCACCCCTTTACCCCAGTCCTGGTCCAGGTCACCCGAGCGGGAACGGACACGGTGTCTCGCACCCGGCTGTCACTTCAGGGGACCCCACATCCAGGGGGACCCTTGACCCCCGGAGGATAGCCACCGGTCCTGGTGGTGGCCGGACCCCAGCCTACTCTGCTGCAGGTCCCTGCTGCAATCTGCCTCTCCGGAGGCGGCAACGGAATACAACCCACAACTTATTTACAAGGCCACAAGTTCGTGGTTGGCCTGCAAGTTCTCGGCCTTGTTCATGAGTAGTTTCTCATGTGGGCTGTTTTGAAGTAAACATACTAATGGTCCCAACGAGGACAACTCTTTCCTTCTTTTTCGGATGGTAAAATCAACTGGTTGGAGATCAGGTTACAAACTCGGATGATTAATGTTCACTCAGTTAAAACAAGGTGCTGAGGGTCCCAACGGGGACAACTGGGTTGCAACGGAGGACCGCTGCCTTACTTGAGGTCGCCTTCCTCATCTTTAAACAGCAATCCCGCAGCACAGCTGCTGTTGCTGCCGCTCCCGGTGTGGAGCACCTTCTGCTTGCTCCGGTTCAGGCGGTGTGGTGGATGGGCCCAGACAGAGTCCCTCCGTGCCGGCTATGACCGGTACCTTCGGTAATGAGGGACCCCGCTGTGACGTGGCCTGCTCTGCCTCCTGGCAGCTGCATCCCCGCCGTGCCTCAGCCGAGGCCCGGGGCCTGGGAGCGGTCGATGGGACTTGCGGTGCTGGCCTCTGGTCGAGGATCGCCTCCGCTGCGGCCGGGATGGAAGCTGGCTTGGGTGCCAGGGTGGTGACAAAGGTAAGGCCCGGGGGTTGCAGGTCTGGGCCCTCTCCCTCAGACGCTGCGGGCTCTGCTACCGGTGACAGGGGTAACGGGTCGGTCGGGGCGGTGGCCGCGGGCATGGGCAGTGAGGGAGGTGGCGTGGTGGATGGCGGCAGGCCGGGCTCCTCAGCCGCAGCGGCCGTTCCCTCGGGGACATAGGGGCGTGGGTCGCTTACCCGCTCCTCTGAGACCATCTCCACTTCGGATGCCTGCACGATTGCGACCAGGCCCTTCTTCTCCGACGTCCACTCCGCCATCATGGAGTGGAACTTGGCCTGGAGCTCCTGGCACATCTTGCTGCTGGATCCAGGAACGTGTTTCGGCAAAGTCCTGGCGTCCCTGCACGCTGCAGCGCTAGTTACATGCCGCCATCCTCGCCTGCTTCCCCCTTGGTTCTTTCTAGCACTTCCCTCTTCAGGGGGCGGGGCCTCACTTTTGCGCCTTCCCTGCTCGGGGAAGACGCTCGAGCGGGAAATATTCGCGCCAAAGATGGCGGAACTTCAAATTTTTGCGGCTGGACGCCGCCGGCGGGGACTGCAAGGTGCACTTCTACCGGTAGGTAGACTGGTTCTATCCTGTTCGTAGACACCAAGTTGTCGCAGGCGGAGGGGCCGCACTCGCTACGCTCGGGTCCGCGGCTGCTGCTTGGTGGCTCGAGCGGTGGGCTGGACCCGGGGACTCGAGCAGCGCTCCCCGCCCACGAGTGAAAAGGGGGTGGTTTGTTTTGGGAGATAGTTCGTGACGCCATCCACGGGTCGTGGTGATGATGGGCACCACCGCTGCTGGTGATCCCGGGGCCCGGTGATATAACGGGGAGGCAGGATGGCTGGGGTGCAGGGTTGCAGGGGCAGCGCGGCGCGGTGCCGGATGGCACTGTGGTACTCACTCAGACACAGATGCACAGAGTCTCTGGTAAACCAAACGGCTGGTTGGACGGGTCCCGCAGCCGGCTGCAGTGTTTGTGTTTCTCACGAAAAAAGTAATACAAGGAGAGCTCAAAACTGGTTCACAGACTAAAAACTCCTTAATTTAAAAAATATTAATTTTATTGACAGAAGCAATTAAAACACACTTCCACATTATATAGAAAATATTCATTGGTGCCATACAACAATTTCAAACATATATCCCCCTTATTTTTATAGTCCTATGTGTTTCCCCAATTTAGGAGCAAGAACAAATGTCAGTAAGGCGCATTACAAAAATATATCCCTAAACAGTCCAATAGTCAAGGGTCCTACAGTCAAGATCCCTAAAGGCAGCACTTTTTACCCTAAATTAGTTGGTTCTGCACTGAGATATAATTCTGTATATACTGCCACTTCCTATATTAGTGAGGAGGCTGTCAACCTTCTACCCCTAAAAAACTTCCTGGAAAAAAACTTAAAAAAATCCTTTAAGAAAACAAACAAAAACTTTTAAATTCTAAAAATGTAAAAATAAAAAAAAAATAAAAAGGGATGGTTTTGTATTAATGTGCTGTTCCTAATTGTTTTAGTTTAAACTGTTATTTAATGTTTTTCATGCTTGTCTCTGCTGCCATCTACTGGTCAGACCTTTCGGCTCCTCTGTTTCTTTTGTCCAGCCCATGGGAGTGTCTGCTCATCCTCTTGCATCACTTCCTGGCATATTCAGTTCCAGCCAGAGATTGTGA
Organism: Anomaloglossus baeobatrachus; assembly: GCF_048569485.1. Taxonomy (NCBI): domain Eukaryota; kingdom Metazoa; phylum Chordata; class Amphibia; order Anura; family Aromobatidae; genus Anomaloglossus; species Anomaloglossus baeobatrachus. Next base: position 119,833,496 of record NC_134364.1, read on the forward strand.
GAATTAACATCCCTTAAGCCCGCTTTACACGCTTCAATATATCTCACAATCCGTCGTTGGGGTCAAGTTGTAAGTGACACACATCCGGCATCGTTCGTGACGTATTTGCGTGTGACACCTACGTGCGATCAAGATTGAACGCAAATACGGTGATCGCATACACGTCGTTTATTCCTCATACATTGGATGTTTTGTTGTATGAACCTAGTCAATTGAAACGTGTGACATCCCTCATATGATTTTGATGTTTGAGGCTATGTGCGCAGGTGTGCGCTCTGCACCACAGCTTAAAAAAGGTCCGCTTCAGAGCGCAGCTGAAAAGCTGCGTTCTGAAGCGCCTCACAATATCTGTCATTCACTAATCTCTGTCAGTCAGTCACTATCTCTGTCCCTCTCTCTCTGTCCATGTCAGTCTATCCCTCTTACCCCCTCTCTCATACTCACTGATCCCCCATCATCGGCACGGCGCTGCACGGCATTCACACTGCTCCGGCGGCTTTAACTATTTTGAAAAAGCCGGCCGCTCATTAAACAATCTTGTATTCCCTGCTTTCCCCGCCCACCGGCGCCTATGATTGGTTGCAGTGAGACACACCCCCACGCTGAGTGACAGGTGTCACAGGTGTCTCACTGCAACCAATCATAGGCACCGGTGGGCGGGGAAAGCAGGAAATACGAGATTGTTTAATGAGCTGCTGGCTTTTTCAAAATAGTAAAAGCCGCCGGTGCAGTGTGAATGCCGTGCAGCGCCGCTCCGGTGATCAGGGATCGGTGAGTATATGAGAGAGGGCTGCTCAATTCAGTTACTCAGGAGTTTAGCGGTCACCGGTGAGTCCTTCACTGGTGACCGCTAATCAGGACGCGACACAGACAGAGCCGCAGCATGACAATGAAGTCGGTTGAAGTTAACCCGAGTTCATTCTGATCGTGCGGCTCTTTCTGTGTCTGCTGTCATCTGCCATTCAGCTCTGCTACATGGCTGTCTGTGTCTCCTGTTAGCGGCCATGTAGCAGAGCTGAATGGCAGATGACATAGTAAAAACGCATCCCTACACATTACACATACTTGGCAAGTCAATAAATAAATAAAAAAAAAAGGGTGCCCAATGCATACGTCACAGAACACATGATCTAAAGGATCGCACACAAAATTGATCAATTTAACATAGACTACTAACGCACGTGTGACAGCAAATGAACGACCTACATGCGATCTCATTAGATCACATATGCTATCTGGGCGTGTCACATCGCAAACGTGATTGCACAACAAATTGCAACGTGTAAAGCAGGCTTTATTGGAGCTGCTAGAAGCAAAGTCTTCTGACCTTAGTGACTCCAGAAACAAGCATCACAAGAGAACCACAATGCCAGGTACTTGGACTACTGTACTCTGCATGTCCTAACCTTTGGAGAAAATAAACCACCATTGTTTCATCTCAGCATGTGCATGTTTAACTCTGGAGTGCTCTGGTCATGTCTGCCTCACCTATAGGAAAACGAAGGTAAGATTCTCACACCATTCCATAACTACGCACCTTCAATCGCCTTTAAGTGGGGACAGAACAATTATATAGTAGGAATTGTATTGTATGGATTTGCTTTGTGCCATTTATAATTCATGTATATATTTGTAAAAATGTTTCCTGGGATTTTTTATGGGATGTTGATTTTTGAATATAATGTTTTAATTATTGTTTTGATTAATTCATGAGGTCTATGAGTGCAAGTAATGATGTACAGTATGTAGTCAATTTATATCCATGTAACTGGAATTTATATTTTATATATATATATATATATATTTTAAAGATTTTTGTGGAATCACTTGTAGAGGAGGACCCTATATAAGGGGGCCAGACCTCTAAGCTGGGCTATCCTTGAGGAAGGGGACCAAGATAGGCCCCGAAACGCACGTCGGAGAACAGCTCAGCCTCATTTAATTGCGGTTTTCAGAAGAAGCTCTACTAGCTCCACTTTAAGACCTCTTTGGATATCAATTCAGCGGATAATCCAGCACATTTTCTGGTCGAATTCACCCACACCCTGGGTGGTGATGATATCCACCTAATTCTGCCTTACGGGTATTATCCTCAATTCTTATCCTGCAAACGCATGCTTTGCGACAGTGAAGAACAAGAGCGCGCATTACATATTCAAACCAGAAAGTGAGCGGTGCGGTTGGACTAAACGCCCTGTGGATTTTGTGATACCAGACAACTGCCTGTTCATTTCATCTTCCTACCCCAGGTGCACTCTGGTGTGGTCTAGCGGGACCAGTACACCGTGGAGAACGGGGTTTATGGGATCACAGCAGCAAAAGCACAGAGGACAACACACTGCCCGGGGGAAGCGCTCACTACATTCAATCCTTTTGATGTGCTGTGATATATGAGCAATGGATACTGCTATGTGACTACAGCTAAAAATCAAGAAATTGTTTGCAGTTTCCCTCTAACTGCAAAGTATCACCACCAGAAACATTATTTTTTCACTTTTAGTTTTTGGTCAGCTATCGGCCGTTGCGACCTATAAATTTCACTAATCCAGTGCTAGGATTAGGTAGTTGCACATCCAGTGGTACACATTTATATGTACAGAAAGTGTTTTCCTCAATAAATTATTGGTTTTTATGCATCTAATTATTTTATGATATTTGAAAAAAGTAGTGCATACACAAAAAGTATTTTTGTCATGATCCAGGACCGGTATTCTCCACTCCAGCGTTTCCCAGACCCGGACTGGTCATGTCAGGGGTTAACTCCTATCAGCCTTAGTCTGGTTTCAGGAGACACTATATCTGGTCTCTCCACTTGCATTCCAGCGCTGGTTATAGTTTTGCTCTGCAGCCTGTGACAGGCTCTGGTGAGATTGCCTGTTTGATCTGACTTCTTGTTACCGTGCTCTGACCTATACCCTCCCCCGTTCGTCCATCTGTCCCAGTCCCTGACTTCCCGCTCCTGTCTGTTGTTTTTGTTTCCCTCTGCATACCTGATCTCCCGGCATCTGACCTCGGTTCTGTTTTCTGACCTGATCTTGATTCTCCCTCTGCATTTACTTGACTTCCCAGCTAGACCCTGACTGCTTGACTACTCTATTGCCCCCTGGTGGTTCGCCTGTTAACTGCCTGCTGGAGTTTCTCTGCTGTACTTCAGCCTCCTTTCTGTTACAGTGTTACTTTGACTCTCCTTCACTACTCTGCTGCCACCTAGTGGGGAATACGCTGTACCACGTCTTACTAGCCCTTTGTACAACGTGACATTTTTATTGCCTTTTTGATTAATTAAGTTTTAACTGTGCTATTACAGTAAGGACTCATTTCAAAGTGTTGGTTATATATATTTTTGACCAATATAAATAAAATTTAAAAAAACGTGTTTTCAGGCAATTTGAGGAATTTGCCCCAATCTAGCAGCAATAGTAGTATAGGGTTATTAGCGCTGGTTGGATTTTTAATTAGTGTCATAACAAGACTGCCATCTACACCCCATATTATTTCCAAATATTATATTCTGTAGTATTGTAAAAATACATCTTAGAGAACCAATGTAAAATTGCCATATAGGGCACAAATAACACAATCATATAGGGTCCAGATTAAGTACAATATCCATTTATTAGCTCACATATAAAAGTGTGTAATAATTAAAATGATAAATAATCCTAACATTCATTACAGTACCAACATTTTGGTCAGTCCTCTATGGTTAATAAACTATTATGCTGCATATATAGAGAAGTAATATTACATGACCAATGCCATAATGACCATTAAATACCATAATGACCATACAATGCCACAATGATCATCCAATGGTATACTGACCATCCAATGCCATGATGGCCATCCAATGCCACACTGACCAGCCAATGCCATGATGGACATCCAATGCAATAATGACCATCCAATGCCATGATGACCATCCAGTGCAATAATGACCATCCATTGCCACACTATCCATCCAATGCCACACTGACCAGCCAATGCCATGATGGCCATCCAATGCAATAATGACCAACCAATGCCATGATTGTCATCCAATCCCACACTGTCCATCCAATGCCATGATGGCCATCCAATACCACACTGACCAGCCAATGCCATGATGGCCATCCAATCCCACACTGTCCATCCAATGCCAGGATGGCCATCTAATACCACACTGACCAGCCAATACCATGATGACCATCCAATGCAATAATGACCATCCAATGCCATGATGGCCATCCAATGCTACACTGTCCATCCAATGCCACACTGTCCATCCAATACCATGATGACCAACCAATGCCATGATGGCCATCCAATGCAATAGTGACCAACCAATGCCATGATGGTCATCCAATCCCACACTGTCCATCCAATGCCATGATGGCCATCCAATACCACACTGACAGCCAATGCCGTGATGGCCATCCAATGCAATAATGACCAACCAATGCCATGATGGTCATCCAATCCCACACTGTCCATCCAATGCCATGATGGCCATCCAATACCACACTGACCAGCCAATGCCATGATGGCCATCCAATGCAATAATGACCATCCAATGCCATGATGACCATCAAATGCAATAATGACCATCCAATGCCATGATGACCATCCATTGCCACACTGTCCATCCAATGCCACACTTACCAGCCAATGCCATGATGGCCACCCAATGCCACACTGACTATCCAATGCAATAATGACCATCCAATGACATGATGGCCATCCAATGCTACACTGTCCATCCAATGCCACACTGTCCATCCAATGCCACACTGTCCATCCAATACCATGATGACCAACCAATGCCACACTGACCAGCCAATGCCATGATGGCCATCCAATGCCACACTGACTATCCAATGCAATAATGACCATCCAATGACACACTGTTCATCCAATGCCACACTGACCAGCCATTGCCTTGATGCCATAATGACCATCAAATACCATAATGACCATCCAATGCCACAATGATCATCCAATGGTATACTGACCATCCAATTCCATGATGACCATCCAGTGTCACACTGACCAGCCAATGCCATGATGGCCATCCAATGCAATAATGAAAAACCAATGCCACGATAGTCATCCAATCCAACACTGTCCATCCAATGCCATGATGGCCATCCAATACCACACTGACCAGCCAATGCCATGATGGCCATCCAATCCCACACTGACAAGCCAATGCCATGATGGCCATCCAATACCACACTGTCCATCCAATGCCCTGATGGCCATCCAATACCACACTGACCAGCCAATGCCATGATGGCCATCCAATGCAATAATGACCATCCAATGCCATGATGGCCATCCAATACCACACTGACCAGCCAATGCCATGATGGCCATCCAATGCAATAATGACCATCCAATGCCATGATGACCATCCAATGCAATAATGACCATCCAATGCAATAATGACCATCCATTGCCACACTGCCCATCCAATGCCACACTTACCAGCCAATGCCATGATGGCCATCCAATGCCACACTGACTATCCAATGCAATAATGACCATCCAATGACATGATGGCCATCCAATGCTACACTGTCCATCCAATGCCACACTGTCCATCCAATGCCACACTGTCCATCCAATGCCACACTGTCCATCCAATACCATGATGACCATCCAATGCCACACTGACCAGCCAATGCCATGATGGCTATCAAATGCCCTATCCAATGCAATAATGACCATCCAATGACACACTGTTCAACCAATGCCACACTGACCAGCCATTGCCTTGATGCCATAATGACCATCAAATACCATAATGACCATACAATGCCAGAATGACCAGCCAATGCCATGATGGACATCCAATGCCACACTGACTATCCAATGCAATAAAGACCATCCAATGCCACACTGACCAGCCATTGCATTGATGCAATAATGACCATCAAATACCATAATGACCATCCAATGCCATGATGGCCATCCAATGCCACACTGTCCAGCCAATGCCATGATGGCCATCCAATACCACACTGACCAGCCAATGCCATGATGGCCATCCAATCCCACACTGTCTATCCAATGCCATGATGGCCATCCAATACTACACTGACCAGCCAATGCCATGATGGCCATCCAATGCAATAATGACCATCCAATGCCATGATGGCCATCCAATACCACACTGACCAGCCAATGCCATGATGGCCATCCAATGCAATAATGACCATCCAATGCCATGATGACCATCCATTGCCACACTGTCCATCCAATGGCACACTTACCAGCCAATGCCATGATGGCCATCCAATGCCACACTGACTATCCAATGCAATAATGACCATCCAATGCAATGATGGCCGTCCAATGCTACACTGTCCATCCAATGCCACACTGTCCATCCAATGCCATGATGGCCATCCAATGCCACACTGACTATCCAATGAAATAATGACCATCTAATGACACACTGTCCATCCGATGCCACACTGACCAGCCATTGCCTTGATGGCCATCCAATGCCATGATGGCCATCCATTGCCTTGATGGCCATCCAATGCCATGATGGCCATCCAGTGCCATGATGGCCATACAATGTCACACTGTCTATCCAATGCCACACTGTCCATCCAATACCATGATGACCATCCGATGCCACACTGACCAGCCATTGCCTTGATGGCCCTCCAATGCCATTTTGGCCATCCAATGCCATGATGGCCATACAATGTCACACTGTCTATCCAATGCCACACTGTCCATCCAATGCCATGATGACTATCCAATGCCTTGATGGCTATACAATGTCACACTGTCTATCCAATACCACACTGTCCATCCAATGCCACGATGGCCATCCAATGCCACACTGACCTGCCAATGCCATGACGAACATCCAATGCCTTGATGGCTATACAATGTCACACTGTCTATCCAATACCACACTGCCCATCCAATGCCATGATGGCCATGCAATGGCACACTGTCCATCCAATGCCACACTGTCCATTCAATAAACTGATGGACATCAAATGCCACACTGACCATCCAAAGTCATTATGGCCATCCAATGCTATAATGACCATCCATGCCATGATGACTATGCAATGCTATACTGGCTTTCCAATGCCATTATGGCTATCCGATGCCATAATGACCATTAAATCCCATAATGACTATCCAATGCCATGATGACTATCCAATGCCATGATGACCATCCAATGCCATAATAACTGTTCAATGCCATGATGACCATCCAATGCCATAATGGCCATCCAATACTATACCAGTGTATCAATCATAATAACAAAATGTCACATGTCAGCCAATGATTACAAATGAAACATCCCTTTGTCTAAAGCATCTAATTTTGTATGAGTTTTACAATTTCTATTACAATTTGTAACACTTTTAAGATAAAAAACTGCTTTCTTATCGCTTCACGCCCATTGATTTGAGTCTCCTCAGCGATGAGCATTTTGCAGGCAGCGGTTTGGCTACTTGTTCTTAAGCAGCATTCAGGGGTTAATCCTGTTTATGGCACCTCCACAACTAATACAAAAACTGTGATTTGTCTGTGAAAGCCAAAAACTCACAGCGATGATTAATCGGCAGCGCAAAGATCATCAAATGCGGAGAGACAGAGGCCCCTTAACAAACAGAAGCCAATGTTCCTGCGGAGAGCGCAGATTAAAAGTTCTCTGCCTGTAAATCCTATTCTCATGTCATAAAGAAACAACTCAGCGCTTTATATAGCGCGGCTCATCAGGGAAGAACAATTAAATGTCAGCGCCAAAAACACTTTATCATAGAACAGTGACACAAAGACTAATGCCCCCAATAATATTCCATATTCTTGATACCGAATGTGGTGTAGGAAGCGTTGAGACTTCTGGAGATGCTGCAACAGTTTCATAGAAAAGATGCGGTTAATTTCTATTTTTGTGTTTTTCCTTTTTTTCTTCCCCTTTTTGACCGAGCAATAACTTTTTTATTTTTGTGGTTACATAGACATACGAGGACATGGTTTTTTTTTATCACAGTGTCCTGGAAAATGGGAAGAAATAACAAATGGGGAGAAATTGTGAAAAAAAAACCCAATTCTGACAAATTTTTGGGGGAATTATTTTCACGGTGTACATTTGTGATAAACAGTATCTCACAATAAGATTCTCCTCATCAGCGCAATTACGGCGATACAAAACATGTCCAGGATTTTTTTTAGAATTATAGTGGTGATAAAAAAAATCTGAAGTTTGTATAAAAAAATGTGGGCGTTATGGCGTCATTTTCCAAGACCCAATAACACTTTTATTCTTTGATTGATGGAGCTGTATTGATACCATTTTTTATACCATTTTAGGAAAGATATTATGTTTTGATTGTTTGTTACAGCATTCTTTGTAGTATTGTAGCAACCAGAAAAAGTAATTTTGGCGTTCTTGAATTTTTTTGTTTACAGTGTTTATCAATCGGGGTAATTATTTTTGTATTTTGATAGATTGAACTATTCTTAATGCTCCAATACCACATATGTGTATTTTTTAACTGTTTGAATGATTTTTAATGGGTCAAAAGGGGCATGATTTGAACTTGTGTTTTTTTTTAATTTTTTTTCATATTTTTTAAAACATTTTTTACTGTTATAATCACCTGAGTGGCATAAAGCTGTGATCGTCTGATCCCTTGTGCTATACACACGTGATCAAAATTTGTTGGTACCTCTCATTTAATAAAAGAAAATCCCACAGTCAAATCCTGCTGTCAGAGTTTCACTGCGGAATTTCATAGGTTAACGTTAGGGATGATCAAATATCACAAATATTCGGCAATATTCAGCTTTGCGAATATCCGACAAATACAGTTAGGTCCAGAAATATTTGGACAGTGACACAAGTTTTGTTATTTTAGCTGTTTACAAAAACATGTTCAGAAATACAATTATATATATAATATGGGCTGAAAGTGCACACTCCCAGCTGCAATATGAGAGTTTTCACATCCAAATCGGAGAAAGGGTTTAGGAATCATAGCTCTGTAATGCATAGCCTCCTCTTTTTCAAGGGACCAAAAGTAATTGGACAAGGGACTCTAAGGGCTGCAATTAACTCTGAAGGTGTCTCCCTCGTTAACCTGTAATCAATGAAGTAGTTAAAAGGTCTGGGGTTGATTACAGGTGTGTGGTTTTGCATTTGGAAGCTGTTGCTGTGACCAGACAACATGCGGTCTAAGGAACTCTCAATTGAGGTGAAGCAGAACATCCTGAGGCTGAAAAAAAAGAAAAAATCCATCAGAGAGATAGCAGACATGCTTGGAGTAGCAAAATCAACAGTCGGGTACATTCTGAGAAAAAAGGAATTGACTGGTGAGCTTGGGAACTCAAAAAGGCCTGGGCGTCCACGGATGACAACAGTGGTGGATGATCGCCGCATACTTTCTTTGGTGAAGAAGAACCCGTTCACGACATCAACTGAAGTCCAGAACACTCTCAGTGAAGTAGGTGTATCTGTCTCTAAGTCAACAGTAAAGAGAAGACTCCATGAAAGTAAATACAAAGGGTTCACATCTAGATGCAAACCATTCATCAATTCCAAAAATAGACAGGCCAGAGTTACATTTGCTGAAAAACACCTCATGAAGCCAGCTCAGTTCTGGAAAAGTATTCTATGGACAGATGAGACCAAGATCAACCTGTACCAGAATGATGGGAAGAAAAAAGTTTGGAGAAGAAAGGGAACGGCACATGATCCAAGGCACACCACATCCTCTGTAAAACATGGTGGAGGCAACGTGATGGCATGGGCATGCATGGCTTTCAATGGCACTGGGTCACTTGTGTTTATTGATGACATAACAGCAGACAAGAGTAGCCGGATGAATTCTGAAGTGTACCGGGATATACTTTCAGCCCAGATTCAGCCAAATGCCGCAAAGTTGATCGGACGGCGCTTCATAGTACAGATGGACAATGACCCCAAGCATACAGCCAAAGCTACCCAGGAGTTCATGAGTGCAAAAAAGTGGAACATTCTGCAATGGCCAAGTCAATCACCAGATCTTAACCCAATTGAGCATGCATTTCACTTGCTCAAATCCAGACTTAAGACGGAAAGACCCACAAACAAGCAAGACCTGAAGGCTGCGGCTGTAAAGGCCTGGCAAAGCATTAAGAAGGAGGAAACCCAGCGTTTGGTGATGTCCATGGGTTCCAGACTTAAGGCAGTGATTGCCTCCAAAGGATTCGCAACAAAATATTGAAAATAAAAATATTTTGTTTGGGTTTGGTTTATTTGTCCAATTACTTTTCACCTCCTAAAATGTGGAGTGTTTGTAAAGAAATGTGACAATTCCTACAATTTCTATCAGATATTTTTGTTCAAACCTTCAAATTAAACGTTACAATCTGCACTTGAATTCTGTTGTAGAGGTTTCATTTCAAATCCAATGTGGTGGCATGCAGAGCCCAACTCGCGAAAATTGTGTCACTGTCCAAATATTTCTGGACCTAACTGTAGGTCGCCGCTATGCGAATATTTGATGCGCAATGTAAGTCAATGTAAATCTATGGGAAGCCCGAATTGTTGCTATTCAGCAACTCTTCGGGTTTCCCATAGACTTACATTGTGTATCGAATATTTGCAAATAGTCGAATAGCGGCGACCTAGTCGGAGAATATGGGCGTTGCCGAACGTTTGAGGTATTCGATCATCCCTAGTTAACATTCTTAGGCCCGTTTCACACGTCAGTGAAAAACAGTGACGTTTTTCACTGGCGTGTAAAACACGCACATGTCCCTGCGTGTGCCGTGAATCATGGCACACGTGGGTTGTCTAAGTGCAATCCGGGCTCCGTTCTCCGTGGCCCGTGATTGCACTTAGAAATCAACTCACCTGTGCCCGCTCCCGCTCTCCGTGGTGCTGAATCCTCCCGCGGTGCAGCATCCGGCCGGCGGTGACCCCTGCAGCAGCTGCTTCTGGGTCGGCTGTGTCGCGCATAATGAATATGCGCGACAGTAATCAGCCGGCTTAGAAGCAGCAGGGAGAACGGGCTGCAGAGGACATCGCTGGATGCCGGGTGAGTTAAAATGTTTATTATTTTAAATGCACGTTTTTTTCTGGCACGTGTTTCACGGACCACACCACTGCATGGTCCGTGGAACATCAGTGATGCCAGAAAAAAATGGACATGTCTCCGTGCAGCAATCACGCACACGCGGGTACGCCGCACGGAGACACGTGCAGTGAAAAATCACTGACGTGTGAGCAGACCCATTCATTATAATGGGTCTGCATATGTCAGTGATTCTGGTACGTTTAAAAAAAAAGGACAAAACGTCCCAGAATCACTGACGTGTGAAAGGGGCCTTAGGCAGAGTTCTGCTGCGCCAGCAATTGTTAGAGGTAGGTAATGGCTGTGTAGTGGGCGGGTTCAGTATTTCTGAACAGGCAGCCATAAAAAATTGGGGAACCTTAGGGAAGTTGCTTATCATAATCTAAAAATTGCCAGGATTCAGTAAGTTTGATATAGTGTATGTCCCTCTTTAATATTTTTCAAATATGGTAGGTTTGGTCACTTCCCTTGCTCCCATGTTCGGTATACTCATGGTAACGTATATATACATATATATATATATATATATATATATATATATATATATATATATATATACAGTCATATGAAAAAGTTTGGGCACCCCTATTAATGTTAACCTTTTTTCTTTATAACAATTTGGGTTTTTACTATTTCAGTTTCATATATCTAATAACTGATGGACTGAGTAATATTTCTGGATTGAAATGAGGTTTATTGTACTAACAGAAAATGTGCAATCTGCATTTAAACAAAATTTGACCGGTGCAAAAGTATGGGCACCTCAACATAAAAGTGACATTAATATTTTGTAGATCCTCCTTTTGCAGAAATCACAGCCTCTAGTGGCTTCCTGTAGCTTTTAATGAGTTCCTGGATCCTGGATGAAGGTAGATTTGACCATTCCTGTTTACAAAACAATTCCAGTTCAGTTAAGTTTGATGGTCGCCGAGCATGGATAGCCGCTTCACATCATCCCACAGATGTTCAATGATATTCAGGTCTGGGGACTGGGATGGCCATTCCAGAACATTGAAATTGTTCCTCAACATGAATGCCTGAGTGGATTTGGACCGGTGTTTTGAATCATTGTCTTGCTGAAATATCCATCCCCTGCGTAACTTCAACTTCGTCACTGATTCTTGCACATTATTGTCAAGAATCTGCTGATACTGAGTTGAATCCATGCGACCCTCAACTTTAACAAGATTCCCGGTGCCGGCATTGGCCACACAGCCCCAAAGCATGATGGAACCTCCACCAAATTTTACTGTGGGTAGCAAGTGCTTTTCTTGGAATGCCGTGTTTTTTTGCCTCCATGCATAACGCCTTTTTGTATGACCAAACAACTCAATCTTTGTTTCATCAGTCCACAGGACCTTCTTCCAAAATGTAACTGGCTTGTCCAAATGTGCTTTTGCATACCTCAGGCGACTCTGTTTGTGGCGTGCTTGCAGAAACAGCTTCTTTCGCATCCCTCTCCCATACAGCTTCTCCTTGTGCAACGTGCGCTGTATTGTTGACCGATTCACAGTGACACCATCTGCAGCAAGATGATGTTGCAGGTCTTTGGAGGTGGTCTGTGGATTGTCCTTGACTGTTCTCACCATTCTTCTTCTCTGCCTTTCTGATATTTTTCTTGGCCTGCCACTTCTGTGCTTAACAAGAACTGTACCTGTGTTCTTCCATTTCCTTACTATGTTCCTCACAGTGGAAACTGACAGTTTAAATCTCTGAGACAACTTTTTGTCTCCTTCCCCTGAACAACTATGTTGAATAATCTTTGTTTTCAGATCATTTGAGAGTTGTTTTGAGGAGCCCATGATGCCACTCTTCATAGGAGATTCAAATAGGAGAACAACTTGCAAGTGGCCACCTTAAATACCTTTTCTCATGATTGGATACACCTGCCTATGAAGTTCAAAGCTCAATGAGGTTACAAAACCAATTTAGTGCTTCAGTAAGTCAGTAAAAAGTAGTTAGGAGTGTTCAAATCAAGAAATTGATAAGGGTGCCCATACTTTTGCACCAGTCAAATTTTGTTTAAATGCAGATTGCACATTTTCTGTTAGTACAATAAACCTCATTTCAATCCAGAAATATTCCTCAGTCCATCGGTTATTAGATATATGAAACTGAAATAGCAAAAACCCAAATTGTTATAAAGAAAAAAGGTTATCATTAATAGGGGTGCCCAAACGTTTTCATATGACTGTATATATATATATATATATATATATATATATATAAAATATGTAAAGATCAGTGTATGTATGTATGTATGTCCGCTAAAGGAACTTGCACCGTCGCATTTACAATCACGAAATTTTGCACAGACACCCCATATGACTCAGGGAACGTCATAGACTATGTTTGGGCGGGAAAATTTAACCCCGTGCTTTCCAGTTACTCTACAAAAATCCTGCAGCTATTAAACTGAATGGAGCTGGGAGCTGCAGGCTTTAAATAGCAACTGTCAGTGGTTGCTATAGGAACAAAATAAACTGTTAGTATAAGAAGCTTATGTGTGAGGTAAAAAGATGACAGTGGTGAGACGGATAAAGAGAGACAGAGACAGCCGGGCAAAGAGACAGCCCTGGAAAAAGACAGACCGGGAAAGAGACAGACCGGGAAAGAGACATCTGGGCAAAGAGACAGACAGGCAAAGAGACAGCCGGGCAAAGAGACAGCCCTGGAAAGAGACAGCCAGGCAAAGAGACAGCCCTGGGAAGAGACAGACTGGCAAAGAGACAGACCTGGAAAGAGACAGACTGGCAAAGAGACAGACCTGGAAAGAGACAGACCGGAAAAGAGACAGACCGGCAAAGAGACGGACCGGCAAAGACACAGACCGGCAAAGAGACAGACCGGGCAAAGAGACAGACCGGGCAGAGAGACAGCTGGGCAAAGAGACAGACAGGCAAAGAGACAGCCAGGCAAAGAGACAGATGGGCAAAGAGACAGATGGGCAAAGAGACAGCCCTGGAAAGAGACAGCCGGGCAAAAAGACAGCCTTGGAAAGAGACAGCCCTGGAAAGAGACAGACTGGCAAAGAGACAGCCCTGGAAAGAGACAGCCCGGCAAAGAGACAACCCGGCAAAGAGACAGCCCAGCAAAGAGACAGCCAGCAAAGAGACAGCCCTGGAAAGAGAAACACGGGCAAAGAGGCATCCGGGCAAAGAGACAGCCGGGCAAAGAGACAGCCGGGCAAAGAGACAGACCGGGCAAAGAGACAGACCGGGCAAAGAGACAGCTGGGCAAAGAGACAGACGGGCAAAGAGACAGCTGGGCAAAGAGACAGCCGGGCAAAGAGACAGCCGGGCAAAGAGACAGCCGGGCAAAGAGACAAATGCCTAAAGAGACAAATGCCCAAAGAGACAAATGCCCAAAGAGACAGACCTGGAAAGAGACAGAACGGGCAAAGAGACAGACGGGCAAAGATACAGCCCTGGAAAGAGACAGCCCTGGAAAGAGACAGACGGGGAAAGAGACAGACGGGGAAAGAGACAGACGGGGAAAGAGACAGACGGGGAAAGAGACAGACGGGGAAAGAGACAGACGTGGAAAGAGACAGCCCTGAAAAGAGGCAGCCGGGCAAAGAGACAGCCGGGCAAAAAGACAGACCTGACAAGAGACAGACCTGAAAAGAGACAGACCTGGAAAGAGACAGACTGGCAAAGAGACAGACTGGCAAAGAGACAGCCCTGGAAAGAGAGAACCCAGCAAAGAGACAGCCCGGCAAAGAGACAGCCCGGCAAAGAGACAGCACAGCAAAGAGACAGCCCTGGAAAGAGAAACATGGGCAAAGAGACAGCCGGGCAAAGAGCCAGACCGGGCAAAGAGACAGACCAGGCAAAGAGACAGCCCTGGAAAGAGACAGCCGGGCAAGAGACAGCCAGACAAAGAGACAGCCGGGCAAAGAGACAAATTCCTAAAAAGACAAATGCCCAAAGAGACAAATGCCCAAAGAGACAGACCTGGAAAGAGACAGCCGGGCAAGAGACAGCCAGACAAAGAGACAGCCGGGCAAAGAGACAAATTCCTAAAGAGACAAATGCCCAAAGAGACAAATGCCCAAAGAGACAGACCTGGAAAGAGACCTGGAAAGAGACAGAACGGGCAAAGAGACAGACGGGCAAAGAGACAGACAGGCAAAGATACAGCCCTGGAAAGAGTCAGCCCTGGAAAGAGACAGCCCTGGAAAAAGACATATGGGGAAACAGACAGACGGAGAAAGAGACAGACGGGGAAAGAGACAGACGGGGAAAGAGACAGCCCTGAAAAGAGGCAGCCAGGCAAAGAGGCAGCCGGGCAAAAAGACAGCCACAGCATTGGAGTGGAGGTGCTACGGTCAGCCCTGTTCGTGGACGACATTATATTGTTTATGAATAAACCCCAGAAGGAACTCCCAATGACACTACAACGGATAGAGGAATTCGGAAACTTTGCAGGTTTTAAATTGAATAAGGCAAAATGTGAAATATTGTTTCTGCACCAACAGAGCACAGCGGTGTTGGCAGCTCAGGGAATAGGACACAATGTCCATGGGATACCAATAGCGAGAACCCACGTTAAATATCTGGGAATCCAAGTGGGACGCCAACCTGCATCGATATATGAGTTAAATTTTAAACCACTGATAACGAAAATAGAACGGGAACTGAAGATGTGGGAGGGGCTTCCATTATCACTACTGGGTAGGAACCATCTTCTAAAAATGATGAGTTTCTCAAAACTATTATACCCAATGCAGACTATCCCTATATTATTAAAACACACAGACGTAAACAGGCTGAACAAGGCGTTTTCGACCTTCTTGTGGAGGGGAAAAAGGACGAGAATAAAGGCTGAGAAACTAATGCAGACGCTGGAGAAGGGGGGTATTAAAATGCCAAACATTAGAGGGTACAATCTGGCGTGCCTCATGAGACATGTAATAGACTAGTTAAGGAAGACAAACGGTTACTCGGACGTGAGATTGGAAGGCGAGTTCTGTAAACCCTGGGATTTGGGGGCAATATTGCATACGTCACTTGCTAACATACCACGGCACATTAAAAACTCACTAATATGCAGAGATACAGTGATGGCGTGGAAGGCGGTGAGAAAAAAATTCAACTTACCCTGGAGAATATCTAAATACTTAAACATATGGAGTTTCCCGGAATTCCCAGCGGGCAGGGAAAACAAATTATTTATAGAATGGAGGAGAAAAGGTATAAAAGATGTGAAAGATCTACTTCATGAGATGTAAAATAGATGGTTGTCCTATCAAGAAATTGTGACAAAATATGGGCTATCTCCATTCCAAGTTATACAATATACCGTATTTTTCGGACCATAAGACGCACTTTTTTTCCCCCAAATGTTGGGGGAAAGTTGGGGGTGCGTCTTATGGTCTGACTGTGGCTGCGGGGAATGAGGGTGCTGCGGTGGAGCGGGTCATCGGGGGCACGAGCAGGCTGTAGCAGCCTGCTGTGACCACGTGTGCCCGCTCATTACATATGCACGCCCATCCTCCCGCCCATTTCTCAGCGCAGAAGCTGACACTGGCAGGTGGGCGGGAGGACGAGCGGGGACGCGCGCATAGTAAAGAGCCGGTCCACATGATCACCCCTGACAATTACAGCCTGGAGTGATCATGTGCGGCTGTATTCACTGCCCCCCGCGCATCATCATCAGCGCGGGGTGCAGTGAATCAGTATACTCACCCGTCCCCGTGTGTAGAGCCGTTCCCCCGCAGCACGCGATGTCTTCCTGTCTGTGCCGGTCAGCTGATCTGTGCCGGTCAGCTGATCGGCACAGACAGGAAGACATCGCGTGCTGCAGAGGAACAGCTCCACACACACAGGTCAGTGGCGCACAGAGGAAGATGATCGGCTGCAGGGAGTGAGGAAAAGGTGAGTATAAACGTTTGTTTTTTTTCTCTGTGCTATAGGATACAGGCCATATACCAGGATGGTATATGAGCACGATGGGGGCATATAGCAGGATGGGAGTATATGAGCAGGATGGATGGGGAGTATATGAACAGGATGGGGATATATGAACAGGATGGGGGGTATATGAACAGGATGGGGGGTATATGAACAGGATGGGGGTATATGAACAGGATGGAAGTATATGAACAGGATTGGGGTATATGAGCAGGATGGATGGGGGGTATATGAACAGGATGGGGGTATATGAACAGGATGGGAGTATATGAGCAGGACGGATGGGGGGTATATGAACAGGATGGGGGTATATGAACAGGATGGGAGTATATGAGCAGGATGGATGGGGGGTATATGAACAGGATGGGGGTATATGAACAGGATGGGAGTATATAAGCAGAATGGATGGGGGGGTATATGAACAGGATGGGGGTATATGAACAGGATGGGGGTATATGAACAGGACGGGAGTATATGAGCAGGATGGGGGTATATGAACAGGATGGGGGTATATGAACAGGATGGGGGTATATGAACAGGATGGGAGTATATGAGCAGGATGGGGGAATATGAACAGGATGGAGTATATGAATAGGATGGGGGAATATGAGCAGAATGCTGGTATATAAGCAGGATGGGGGTATATGAGCAGGATGGGGGTATATGAGCAGGATGGGGGAATATGAGCAGGATGGGGGTATATAAGCAGGATGGGGGTATATGAGCAGGATGGGGGAATATGAGCAGGATGCTGGTATATAAGCAGGATGGGGGTATATGAGCAGGATGGGGGTATATGAGCAGGATGGGGGAATATGAGCAGGATGCTGGTATATAAGCAGGATGGGGGTATATGAGCAGGATGGGGGTTTATAGCAGGATCATATACAAGGCAGGAGGATCATTACCAGGATGGGGTACCTTAGTAGAGAATTTGGGGACATTACCCCCATAATAGTGTCAGCAGCAGATCCTCGCCCCATAACAGTGTGTCATGACCACATTTTTTTGCTTAAAGTTTTATTTTCCTATTTTCCTCCTCTAAAACCAGGGTGCGTCTTATAGTCCTGTACGTCTTATAGTCCGAAAAATACGGTAAACAGATAGAGAAAGGTATAATGCAGCTACTGAGAGATGTCGGGAAGGAACAAGGGATGAATGATATGGACCAACTTATTATGCAGGAGCAGCGGGAGATTAACATAACTTCACTATACAAAGCTTTATGAGAGGTGTTAGTTCCCTTAAACACAGATAAGACCCTGGGAAAATGGGCGAGACAATTGGGAGACGAGACAGCAGGGGACAAGATACTAAGAGGATGGATGAGAATGAGAAAAGAGGTGGTTAATGAGAGCTGGAGGGACACACAGTTTAGATGCACAGTTTGATGCACAGGGCGATCTATGGCTTCAACATACCAAACAAACAGAAGGTTAATAAGATAGTACATTGTCGCAAATGTAGGATGCTAAACACGGATCTGTTACATGGGATTTGGCAATGCCCAGAGAGTCAAAAATTCTGGAAAAAAATGTAGGCGCTAATAACTAATATATGGGGGGTAGAGGTGGCGATGGACCCATTGATATGGATTTTTCATGATGACCATGTTGAACAAATGGCAAGAGTGAGTGAAAAAAGAGATAGAAAACCAAAGCTGTTCTATAGTATAGCCATAATAGGAAAAAGGGCTTTGCTGGGCAAATGGCTCAAAGGGAACGTTCCGTCAGAAGACGAGGTAATGAGGCAGATTAAAATGCTACTTAGAATTGAACAGAGGACAGCAGAAAAAAACAAAGACAGTTTGACCGACACATTCTTTAAAAAATGAAGAAAATTCATTGAAAAACAATGTGAAGCTACAGAAATACAAACAATAGTTACCCCCTTCACGTACACAGAGGGGTATCTACTAGAAGACATTAAGGGAACATTGGGGAAATTAAAACAGCTATAATGTGAAGGAGTGATAAGAAGGCAAATGATTCACCTAGAGGCATGGGGTGGAAAAAAAAATGACAAAATGTGGCGTCCTTGGGCATTCTTTGGGTGGGTTAGATAGGAGGAAAAGTGTGCTAAGTTTTTGGGGGGGTTATTTTAGAATAGAAGGGGGGGAAACAAGGGAAACAGGAGGAATAGTTAATTGCCAATAACCTGTTAATGGACATGGTGAATCCATACTTGCTATATTGTTTAACAAGATGTAATGCATATGCATATGAAAATTTGGAATAAAACTTGGTGTTTAAAAAAAAAAAAAGACAGCCAGGCAAAGAGACAGACCTGGAAAGAGACAGACCTGGAAAGAGACAGACCTGGAAAGAGACAGACCTGGAAAGAGACAGACGGGCAAAGAGACAGACCTGGAAAGAGACAGACCTGGAAAGAGACAGACCTGGAAAGAGACAGACCTGGAAAGAGACAGACCTGGAAAGAGACAGACGGGCAAAGAGACAGATGGGCAAAGAGACAGCCCTGGAAAGAGACAGCCCGGCAAAGAGACAGCCCTGGAAAGAGACAGCCCTGGAAAGAGACAGCCGGGCAAAGAGACAGCCGGGCAAAGAGACAGCCCTGGAAAGAGACAGCCCGGCAAAGAGACAGCTGGGCAAAGAGACAGCCGGGCAAAGAGACAGACCTGGAAAGAGACAGACGGGCAAAGAGACAGCCCTGGAAAGAGACAGCCCTGAAAAGAGACAGCCCAGCAAAGAGACAGCCCTGGAAAGAGACAGCCCTGAAAAGAGACAGCCCAGCAAAGAGACAGCCCTGGAAAGAGACAGCCCTGGAAAGAGACAGCCGGGAAAAGAGACAGCCCTGGAAAGAGACAGCCCTGAAAAGAGACAGCCCAGCAAAGAGACAGCCCTGGAAAGAGACAGCCCTGAAAAGAGACAGCCCAGCAAAGAGACAGCCCTGGAAAGAGACAGCCCTGGAAAGAGACAGCCGGGCAAAGAGACAGCCCTGGAAAGAGACAGCCCTGAAAAGAGACAGCCCAGCAAAGAGACAACCCTGGAAAGAGACAGCCCTGGAAAGAGACAGCCGGGCAAAGAGACAGCCCTGGAAAGAGACAGCCCTGAAAAGAGACAGCCCAGCAAAGAGACAGCCCTGGAAAGAGACAGACCTGGAAAGAGACAGCCGGGCAAAGAGACAGACCTGGAAAGAGACAGCCCTGAAAAGAGACAGCCCAGCAAAGAGATAGCCCTGGAAAGAGACAGACCTGGAAAGAGACAGCCGGGCAAAGAGACAGACCTGGAAAGAGACAGACCTGGAAACAGACAGACTGGCAAAGAGACAGCCCTGGAAAGAGACAGATGGGGAAAGAGACAGACCTGGAAAGAGACAGACCTGGAAAGAGACAGCCCAGCAAAGAGACAGCCCTGGAAAGAGACAGCCCTGGAAAGAGACAGCCCTGGAAAGAGACAGACCTGGAAACAGACAGCGGGGCAAAGAGACAGCCGGGCAAAGAGACAGCCGGGCAAAGAGACAGACCTGGAAAGAGACAGACGGGCATAGAGACAGCCCTGGGAAGAGACAGCCCGGCAAAGAGACAGCCCGGGAAAGAGAAAGCCCGGGAAAGAGACAGCCCGGGAAAGACAGCCCGGGAAAGAGACAGCCCTGGAAAAAGACAGCCGGGAAAAGAGACAGCCGGGCAAAGAGACAGACCTGGAAAGAGACAGACGGGCATAGAGACAGCCCTGGAAAGAGACAGTCCGGGAAAGAGACAGCCCGGGAAAGAGACAGTCCTGGAAAGAGACAGCCGGGCAAAGAGACAGCCGGACAAAGAGACAGACCTGGAAAGAGACAGACGGGCATAGAGACAGCCCTGGAAAGAGACAGCCCTGGAAAGAGACAGCCCGGCAAAGAGACAGCCCGGGAAAGAGACAGCCCGAGAAAGAGACAGCCCTGGAAAGAGACAGACCAGGGAAGAGACAGACCTAGAAACAGACAGCCGGGCAAAGTGACAGCCGGGCAAAGAGACAGCCGGGGAAAGAGACAGCCAGCAAAAAGACAGAGAGAGAGAGACAGACAGATACAGAGATTGAGACAGATAGACTGATGCAAATACAGACAGAGATAGAAACAGATAGACAAAGAAAGAGACAGACAGCGACACACAGACAGAGACTGGGAGAGAGACAGCTAGGCAGCCCTAGCTTTCCCTAATCCCATAGATACTTCTAATGGTAAAGATGTCTGGGCCGCCTTCCTTGCCCTGCTCCTGGCAAGCCCTGAATTTATATCCCCATTCCCCCACCTCAGGGGAGGGCCGGGACAGGAGTGATTAAACCAGACAAACTGGGAAAACAAAAACTCTGTCACACAGCTAGCAGACATGCAGATATATGACAATATGTGTTAGGGAGGAAATAAAGAGCAGGGAGGACGAGAAGAGGATTTCCACTGCACACCATAAATCACCAGCAACTGGAACACAACAGCATATGGACTGATTTTGCAAAAGCTATAGTCAGCATGGGAAGACAGGCTCAACCATCTTAAATTTGCAGGGAGTAACTGTGATAGTTCTTCCACAAGATGTTACCAATAGGCTAGCAGAGATTAACTAAAAAGCACACAGTTAGTCGATGCCTGTCTGTGTAACCAGTGAAGGCAGTGTGGAGTATCAGATCCTGCAGTGTGAACAGTGTCAGATGCCGCCATGACACTCAGCAAGTTTAGAGCCAAACACCTTGTGACATTATAATAAAAAAAATATTTACCACTAAAAAAGAATAATCTGCAAACACATGCTGTAATTTCTGTATAATTTTTACTTCCTCTTCTGCCCAGGAGCTGTGGTACGGTCAGACACAGCCATTACACAGTACATAGCAGGGGCACATACAGTACAGACCAAAAGTTTGGACACACCTTCTCATCTCTAGATCAACTATTAAGAGGAGACTTTGTGCAGCAGCCTTCATGGTAAAATAGCTGCTAGGAAACCACTGCTAAGCACAGGCAACAAGCAGAAGAGACTTGTTTGGGCTAAAGAACACAGGGAATGGACATTAGACCAGTGGAAATCTGTGCTTTGGACTGATGAGTCTAAATTTGAGATCTTTGTTCCAACCACCGTGTCTTTGTATAAAAGGTGAACAGATGGACTCTACATGCCTGGTTCCCACCGTGAAGCATGGAGGAGGAGGTGTGATGGTGTGGGGGGGCTTTGCTGGTGACACTGTTGGGGATTTATTCAAAATTGAAGGCATACTGAACCAGCATGGCTACCACAGCGTCTTGCAGTGGCGTGCTATTCCATCCGGTTTGCGTTTAGTTGGACCATCATTTATTTTTCAACAGCACAATGACCCCAAACACACCTCCAGGCTGTGTAAGGGTTATTTGACTAAGAAGGAGAGTGATGGGGTGCTACGCCAGATGACCTGGCCTCCACAGTCACCAGACCTGAACCCAATCGAGATGGTTTGGGGTGAGCTGGACCGCAGAGTGAAGGCAAAAGGGCCAACAAGTGCTAAGCATCT
This sequence comes from Anomaloglossus baeobatrachus, assembly GCF_048569485.1. Lineage (NCBI taxonomy): Eukaryota > Metazoa > Chordata > Amphibia > Anura > Aromobatidae > Anomaloglossus > Anomaloglossus baeobatrachus. The sequence goes on from NC_134364.1 coordinate 119,855,973, forward strand.
CTGGGAACTCCTTCAAGACTGTTGGAAAACCATTTCCGGTGACTATGTGGCGCCCCTGACCTGGTCAGGCACCACTGAGTACTGCACCCATGCTGGGGACAGTACAATACAGGTAATCCAGAAGGCTGACCGAGGTGTGACTACACAGGCGCATAGTGATCAGGTCTCACACATGTACCTATGAGAGGACCCCTGGGGATCCCAGGAGGGGGAAAAGCCTTCACCTCCACTGGAATAGTGGAGGGGGCCAAAAGCCTCCATCTCCTCTCAAGGGGTGTGGTAAGAGAATCTGGTTGCTAGGTGGCGTAGGCAGGCACAAAAGGGAAAAGAGAAGGAGGAGTAAACAGTCTGCAGCAGAGTGTGGAGGAGTGAGGAGCATGAAGTGGAGCTCAGACAGGAGCAGCAGTGAAGGTCCCAGATGTGAGCCGGTTCAGTGCAGAGTCCAGGGAGCTCCGAGGAGAGCTGACCCCTTCCCCTGGGCTGCTGTAGTCTGACAGCGTCCGCGCAGTGGCTACCGACGGGGGAGAACGGTCACCTAGGAGTGCTACCCGAAACCCATCTCCAGCTAGAGAGAGAGCACAGAGTGGGAAGTAAGGAGACTGCTAGGGAGAACCAGGCCCAAACGGGCGGCAGATCCCGGAGTGGGGATAGATCCACCTTTCCCTGCTAAACCTGCCGGTGTGGGGCCCTCAAAGCCCAAACCACAACACCACAAAAGCCGCAGCCACGTAGCCACAGTTAGGGCCCATAGCTCACAGGAGGCAAGCAGCTGTAGTGAGCTGGTCCAGGCCACAAGCAAACGGCAAACGAAGGGGAGTGAGGCTTCAGCAACTTCCCTGGGTGACCCCCATAGGGACTAAAAGTCGGGGTCACCCCAAACCACCAAGGGCTAAGGAAGGCGAGTTGGTAGTCACCATCAGAAGTCAGCCTGAAGGATACCTGGTTCCAGCCTGGTTCATCCCAGCTACGCCCGGGTTACTCACCCTGTCACCTGAAGTGAGTAAAAACCCTGAAAGACATTCTGCCTGTGTGGAGTTATTCTGCGCCTTGTGGTTCTACGCACCTACACAGGGCCCTGGGGCTTGCCTCACTCTCAGGAGGCTATTCCAACTAACTGCACTCACCATCAGCCCCAGGCGTCCCTCAACCTGCAGTGGCGGTCCCTACTGGCCGCAATACTGAGAGTGGCGTCACGACAAGAAGAAGATCTCCTACCTGTGACAAGATCCAGCCGAGTGGAGTCCCTGAAGGTAATGCACCGACACTACACCTGTGGGGCTTCACATTTCTGGCGTCACGAACAGGATAAGGACTAGACCTGTCTAGACAGGTGACCATGTGCCTGGGCGGTCCGCTTGAAAAATTGGAAGCGCCGCCATATTGCCACCATGAAAAGCGCGCTGAAAAACAACAGCAGCCCGCGCTGGGAGAAGTTACCGCCCACGAAGAGGTGTGGCTACCCAGAGATCCCCTGCAGAGTTCTGACCTCGCTTGTGAAGAGAGCGGAAGCGTCCAGAGACGTCGGGACAGAAAGGGAGCCAGAAGCCTGCTGCTGGGAGAGGAGCTGCTGAAAGAGGCAGAGCGGAAACTGAACAGCTTGCTACTAGAGGCAACGACGAGTCCACTGCTGGGAAATCGTACAGAAGAGGGCGCAGAAGAAATGGCGTCTGACCGCAGAAACCCAGAACCGGGCTCCGCTGCCTGGTGGTATCGGGAGCTGGCCCAGTTCTGCGACCGACTGGAGACCCGGGTCGTGGAGCAGATCAGAGAAGAACGCATGGAACTTCTGGAGATGGCTGCCGCGGTTCAGGCCTATGAAGGGAGAGCCGCGCGCCGAGCGCCAGACCGAGTGGCAACGACTCAGACCCCGATGCTGCCACCGATGGGTGAGTCCAGTATTACCCCTGCCGGCCCGGATGCCCCGACCCCTGCTGCCACGCCCGCGGTCCCTGAAGAGGCGCCCGGCGCGGCGACGCTGAGCCAGGCCGCAGCCACGCCAGGTGCGGCCCGCCAAGCCCCGGCCGCCGCAGCGATGCCCTGCTCGGCCCACCAAGACCCGGTCCCTGCAGCGATGCCCTGCCCGGCCCGTAAAGAACCGGCTGCCACCGCGACCCTCATCCGCGCTGCAGGTGTGACGCTGACCCAGGCCGCCGCCATGCTAGGCCCGGCCCGCCGAGACCCCACCGCAGCAGCAACGCTCGTCCGCGCCGAAAGTGAGGTGCTGAACCAGGCCGCAGCCCCGCCAGGTGCGGCCCGCCAAGCTCCGATCGAGGCAGCGACGCCCAGCCCAGCCTGCAAAGACCCCACCGCAGCTGCGACGTCGATCCAAGCTGCGCCAGAAACGCCCATCCAGGCCGCCGCCATGCCAGGCGCGGCCCGCCGAGACAAGATTGCATCACCATTTTCCCCGGCCTGCAAGGCCAGAGCAGACACCGCTCCCCAGTCCAAAGAGGTCCCTGCTGGAAAGCCCACGCTGGGGGAGGACCCCGCATACTGGCAGCTGAAGGCTGACATGGAGGCCAAGTTTCCACAATGGTTGGTGGACCAGTACATACTCCCTCCGCATACCCCCAAGACGACTCCTGCAGCAATCATGCCAAAAAGATCCCTGCCTGGGCCTGCTGAAGAAAGTCCATCCCCAGCACTACCACCAAAGGAGTGCTCAGAAGAACTAAGGGGGAGGGGAGGCCAGGAAGCTGAGGAGCTGACTCAGGAGCCACCAGCAGTGGATCCATGCCCAGAGCCGGAGATGTTGCCATATTCTCGCTGGGATGAAGAGGAAGATTTATCCAGCAACCTCACCTGGGAGCCTGCCAGCAGTGAAGCAGCCACCCAGCAGAATCAAGCCCGCAAGACACGGCGCCGTAGCCGAAACCAGTTGTCACCTGCTCCGCCATCCCCAGAGCAAAGAGATGACATAACGGCTAGAGACCTAGAAGAAAAACGGTTCCTGAGAAGAGCCAAAGCACAGGTCAGAGGACCCCTTTGTAGAGGAATTGTGGAAGACTTTAGCCTGAAGTCAGGATACGGGTTCATCGTTGCACCTGGTATTAAAGAAGGCATTTTTGTCAATAGGAGAGACGTCAGAGCTAATTTGCCCAGAGGACATCCTGGAAGGAACCTGAGAATGGGAGACACAGTGCAGTTTACCATGCATCAAGGCGAAAGAGGCTGGTACGCGCTAGATGTAGCACCATGTCCTAAAGAAGAAGAAAGGAAAGACAGCGATAAAGAAAGAAAAGACAAAGGACCTACTGACGAGACTACCACAGATGAAGAAAAAGGTCAAGGAAACAACAGGTGCCGCAGCCCTACAGGCCCAAGCCCTGGTGAAGAGGAGTCTGCATAAGTAAAGTAAAGCAAGTTACCAGTTTGAAAAGTTTGTTTTGCAACGTTTTAAAGTTTAAGAATGTGCCCACATAAACTAATGTGAGAAATGAACCTTAAGGCTATGAACTGGCTATAGCCACAAACTCTCGCAGTGTAAATAGTTACACCAGAGGGCACCACCACCACCAGAGTCAGCCTGTTTAGGGGCTTGGCTCGTCTGCAACCAGGGAGCCCGTCCGTATATAGGGCCTTGGCTTACCTGCAACCAGAGAGCATGCCTGTTTATGGGGCCTGGCTCTCCACCACAAAGAGGGTACCTGGTCAGCACCAACTGTGGAGGCCGCCTCTACATCCTGCCAGAAGAGGCTGAAGGCGCGGATCCACCAGGCCAGGTATACCCTGAAAACCACCAGACCCTGAAAGCCGCCTCTACATCCTGCCAGAAGTGGCTGAAGGCGCGGCCAACGTGAGAGGGTTTTGGGTGGGTTAACGGACTTGTGGGTGGAGGGTGGTGATGTATGGTACCTGGTGCTTTTAAAATGTTTTACATGTTTTAATGTTTTATGCATTTTAAAATGTTGTCTTGCAGCCCGAGGACGTGCTGGTGATAACTAAGGGGGAATGTGGCGCCCCTGACCTGGTCAGGCACCACTGAGTACTGCACCCATGCTGGGGACAGTACAATACAGGTAATCCAGAAGGCTGACCGAGGTGTGACTACACAGGCGCATAGTGATCAGGTCTCACACATGTACCTATGAGAGGACCCCTGGGGATCCCAGGAGGGGGAAAAGCCTTCACCTCCACTGGAATAGTGGAGGGGGCCAAAAGCCTCCATCTCCTCTCAAGGGGTGTGGTAAGAGAATCTGGTTGCTAGGTGGCGTAGGCAGGCACAAAAGGGAAAAGAGAAGGAGGAGTAAACAGTCTGCAGCAGAGTGTGGAGGAGTGAGGAGCATGAAGTGGAGCTCAGACAGGAGCAGCAGTGAAGGTCCCAGATGTGAGCCGGTTCAGTGCAGAGTCCAGGGAGCTCCGAGGAGAGCTGACCCCTTCCCCTGGGCTGCTGTAGTCTGACAGCGTCCGCGCAGTGGCTACCGACGGGGGAGAACGGTCACCTAGGAGTGCTACCCGAAACCCATCTCCAGCTAGAGAGAGAGCACAGAGTGGGAAGTAAGGAGACTGCTAGGGAGAACCAGGCCCAAACGGGCGGCAGATCCCGGAGTGGGGATAGATCCACCTTTCCCTGCTAAACCTGCCGGTGTGGGGCCCTCAAAGCCCACACCACAACACCACAAAAGCCGCAGCCACGTAGCCACAGTTAGGGCCCATAGGTCACAGGAGGCAAGCAGCTGGAGTGAGCTGGTCCAGGCCACAAGCAAACGGCAAACGAAGGGGAGTGAGGCTTCAGCAACTTCCCTGGGTGACCCCCATAGGGACTAAAAGTCGGGGTCACCCCAAACCACCAAGGGCTAAGGAAGGCGAGTTGGTAGTCACCATCAGAAGTCAGCCTGAAGGATACCTGGTTCCAGCCTGGTTCATCCCAGCTACGCCCGGGTTACTCACCCTGTCACCTGAAGTGAGTAAAAACCCTGAAAGACATTCTGCCTGTGTGGAGTTATTCTGCGCCTTGTGGTTCTACGCACCTACACAGGGCCCTGGGGCTTGCCTCACTCTCAGGAGGCTATTCCAACTAACTGCACCCACCATCAGCCCCAGGCGTCCCTCAACCTGCAGTGGCGGTCCCTACTGGCCGCAATACTGAGAGTGGCGTCACGACAAGAAGAAGATCTCCTACCTGTGACAAGATCCAGCTGAGTGGAGTCCCTGAAGGTAATGCACCGACACAACACCTGTGGGGCTTCACAACTACCTCTTGAAGCTCATCAAGAGAATGCCAAGAGTGTGCAAAGCAGTAATCAAAGCAAAAGGTGGCTACTGTGAAGAACCTAGACTATAAGACATATTTTCAGTTGTTTCACACTTTTTTAAGTATTTCATTACACATGTTTTCATTCATAGTTTTGATGCCTTCAATGTGAATCTACAATTTTTAGAGTCATGAAAATAAAGAAAACTCTTTGAATGAGAAGGTGTGTCTAAACGTTTGGTCTGTACTGTACATATAAGATTATCTCAGCACAGGGACATGAAATTATTATTATTTCAAGATCTATTGATTAAAATGAACTTTGTTCATGAGACAACCCCTTTAAAGGGAACCTGTCAACTATCCCAATCCTTTCAAACCATCTCATTGCAACCCTGCATAATTATCATTCCCTTGATAGCAAAGACAGTAGTTCTCATATGCGCAAAAACAACTTTTGTTTCCTTCCTTACCACACACAAATTACCTCTGACTAGTCTTGTGGACTGTCCCTCTACCCAGAACAGTCCAGACAAAGTTCCTTTAATCACATGCCTCTAGGTGTGATTGGCATTCTCTTCACTTACCAGCTTGTTTCAGAAGTCATTGAACGTACAAGACTTCCTTCCTTTCATTGAAGTGCCTTTGGAGTGACTTGGCAAGTGAATAATACAGCGCACCAATAGGTGGAGGGGCCCAAATCAGCCTTGTGGGTCCCAAAAGTCCCTTTCCCCTTCATGAAAAGACCAATGCTATTAAAGAGTTGCAATATTTGGGAGCCCTGTTGGAGCTTTTGCATTGGGACCCATGAGCTTCAAGTTCCGCCACTCGCTATAATGAATGGAATAGCTGTCTGCAGTCTTATGGTTCTTACGTACAATGCTTCATGGTAACAAGCCTGGAGCTGAGTGAGCAGAAGAAAGCTAAGGGCATGCTCAGGTGGACGCGCTCCATAAACACTAAAGATTATTTCTACTTTTCTTATGCATTGTTTAACTATTACTATGGATGGGCGGACTCGGACTGTAAAAGTTTCAAAGGTGCACGGGTGCCGGACCCAGACTCAGGATTCTGGGTGTTTGATCTGGATCTGGCACTCAAGAAATTAAAAAAAAAATAAAGAAAAAAATAAAGAAAATAAGAATGAAGCGAGCACTTCATATTTACCAAGGCTCCCGCGCATCTGTACGCTGCTCCTGTGGCTCATCATTGCTCATACATATGCACTGCTTTCCCTGCCCACCGGCCATCCTGGCATCTGTGATTGGTTGCAGTCAGTCATGCCCCCAACCTGTGTGATAGTGTCTGCCTGAGCAGAGAAGGACACATCATTGCAGATGCAGCTTGTCCTGGGCCTCCTGCTGCATGCAGCAGGAGGCCCAGGATGAGCATAGGAGGACACTTTGCGGGCTCCCAGGGAGCTCCATCTCCCCTAGCTCCTCACTTTCTGATGGCTACTACTCAACTCTTCTCCCAGCTCCCCAGGAGCTGCCACTTCAGCTCCTCTCCCTGAAAGCTTACACTGAACTGACCTAAGTCCCTCCCACCAGTCTGCCTGACCCGTAGGCGAGTGGCCCTATTCCAGCTAGACCACCCACTGGTGTGCCTGACAGGGTGTGGTGTATGGTGACTAGGATTTGAATGCTGATAGAAGCAACACCAAAGGTTAGGATCCCAGAACCATGGAGGGTGGGTTCTGCACTATAAGAAAAGGAATGCAGTTTCCAGTGACACCCTGACTAGTCCAGGGCGTCACATTCCCCCTTGGTTAAACGTAGCTCGTCCCCGAGCTACAGGACACCCAAACGTTTTATTTTTGTTATTAACTGTGAAAAGAGTAACAAGGTTATTGCATAAATATTCTTCCCACGCAGGGGAGGCAATTCACTTAAACGTTGCAAACAACTTCCAGAGTTCATTTATTAAAACAACGGGGAATGCTACTGGTTGTAGCGGGCCACTGAGTGGGAAGTCCCTTTTCTAAGTATAGTAGGCAGGACTTTGCCCATAGTGATATTTTTGGCAGCCAATGGTTGCATCTGTTCTTGACAAATTTTGACCCAACCCAGTTTTGTTTTCTTCGTGATTTACAAGTGCAAATGGCTAAGAGATAGTGAAACGAAGGTGTGTGAATCCGGACGAAGTAAGGCATTATGTAATCAATACTAGTGAAAGTAGTAATAGTGAGAGCAATTCGGATGATGGAAGTGAAGTTGTAGAGTCGGAACGGAGTGATTTTAAAAGCATTTTTTCTATGTAAGGATAGTCCTGGGAGTGGACCCACTGGACCGTGCACCGGACTCCCCTGCGACACTGCCTCGAGCAAACCCCTATATAGGGACTGTCAGGCGTAACCGCAGAGGGCCTAGATGCACGGCAGCTGGGATCAGAAAGAGGCACTGGAAGCAGGATCCGATCTGGACCAGGTACAGGTCAACGGGATCAGGCAGAAGTCCAGAACTGAGACTGGTGCAGGTCACAGAGATTAGGCAGACGTCCCGAACCGAAGGCTCGTGCAGGTCACAGGAATTAGGCTGAAGTCCAGGAGCAGAGACTGGTGCAGGTTAACGGGATCAAGCTGAGGTCCGGAGGCGGAGGCTGGTGCAGGTTAATGGGATCAGGCTGGAGTGTGTGCTCAGAACGGTACTCAGGATCTGCAAGCAGAGACAAAGTTACACAAAGCACAGGCATAGAGGGACCTGAACAACTAGTACAAGAGACAAGCTGCAGAGACATGTTGAACAAGCACTGGCCATGGGGAATAGGAAGTCTTAAATACCCAAGGTTAATTATTAGTGTTATTCCGGACAGCTGTGCTGGCCCTTTAAGTCTAGGTGAGTGCACGCGCGCACCTCCTATTGTGCATGTGTGAGGACCGCAACCCAGAAGTCAGAGCCGAGACCACAGGAGGAGAGGCAGGATGCTGGAGCGCAGGTGGCTGCAGTGAGTGAGTGGCGCAGAGCTGGGACTGACGGGGAAAAAGTCTGGAGGGGGTGGCAGGAGAGCGGGCTCGGCGGGGAGCGGGGACCCCCGGGGTTGGAGCGACGGGAGGTGGGTGACACGGTCGGACCGGGAGCAAGACAGTACCCCCTCCCCTATGCCCCCGACCCCGGGACAGGAACTGGCGAAGGAGAACAGGGGCACCAATATTCTCCCAGGGCTCCCAGGAGCGTTCCTCAGGGCCAAACCCCTTCCAGTCCACAAGAAACAAAGTCTTACCCCTCACCTTCTTCACGGCCAAGATCTTTCTTACCTCGAAGACATCATCAGCACCCTGAGGCACTGGAGACGTACTAGAATCAGGGAACAAGGAGCTGAGGATCACTGGCTTGAACAGGGAGATGTGAAAGGAGTAGGGAATACGTAGAGTAGCCAGAAGTTGCAACTTATAGGAAACTTCATTGAACAGCTTGATGATCTTGAACGGGCCGATGTATCGAGGTCCCAACTTATAGGACGGTATCTTCAACCGGACATACTTCGAGGAGAGCCATACCATGTCACCAGGCCAAAACGGAGGAGAATCGAGGCATTTCTTGTCCACATGCCATTTCATTCGACTGGCAGCACGAGACAGGGAATCCTTGACGTCACTCCAGATCTTGCCAAAGTCTCTAGATAGATCGTCCGCTGCAGAAACACCAGGGGTAGCAGGTACCGGCAAGGTAACAGAAGGTTGTCGACCATATACTATGTGAAACGGAGAACTGGCGGAAGACTCACTTATGTGATGGTTATACGAAAATTCAGCCCATGGAAACACGTTGGTCCAGTCGCTATGATGAGCGTTGATGAAGTGTCTAAGGAACGAGGTTAGGATCTGGTTTACTCGTTCGACTTGTCCATTTGATTGAGGGTGGTAGGCTGATGAAGAGTCCAAGGACACCCGAAGCAACTTGCATAGAGCTCTCCAGAACTGTGATGTAAACTGAGTCCCCCTGTCGGATACTATGTGTGATGAGAAGCCATGGAGCCGGAAGATGTGTTGAATGAAGTCGTCTGCAAGTTCTGGAGCCGAGGGAAGACCGGACTTCGGAACGAAGTGAGCCATCTTGGAAAAACGATCAACGACAATCCAGATGATGGAACAACCAGCGGACAAGGGTAGATCCGTGATGAAGTCCATGGCAATGTGTTGCCAAGGAACTGAAAGAATAGGCAAGGGTAGCAGGCGACCAGAGGGTAGGTGTTTAGGCATCTTGTTGCGGGCACAGGAGGGGCAAGATGCGACAAAGGTCACTATGTCCTTGTGAAGACACAGCCATCAATATCGGTTAATGAGTTAAAACGTCGTCTTCTGGCCTGCATGTCCTTCCACCTTGGAAGAGTGGCCCCGCTGGAGAACCCTTTGTCTGTTGGTGTCTGCGACGAATGTCTTGCCAGGAGGTATTTGATTCAAAGAGACGGGAGCCACAGGGATGATTTTACTAGGATGAATGATGAACTGGACCTCCTCCTCCTGGTCCGCTTTGAGGAAGGACCGGGACAGAGCATCTGCCCTGACATTCTTATCTGCTGGTCGGGAGTGTAGCTGGAAATCAAAACGGGCAAAAAACAAAGACCACCGGGCTTGATGAGGGTTGAGTCTTCAGGCCGATTGCAAATATGTCAGGTTTTTTGTGATCTGTATAAATTACAATAGGGTACAGGGCTCCCTTTAGCAAATAGTGCCATTCCTCTAAGGCCAGCTTAATGGCCAGGAGTTCCCAGTCTACGATGGCGTAATTGTGTTCTGGAGCAGTGAAGGCCTTAGAGAAGAACCTACAGGTGACCAGTCGTCCAGTGGAGGAATTTTGCATGAGGACAGCTTCAGCACCGGAGGATGAGGCATCTACCTCCAGAGTGAATGGGTTGTTCAAACTGTAAGGATAGTACTGGGAATAGACCCACTGGACCATGTATCAGACTCCCCTGCGACGCCACCTCGAGCGAACTCCTATACGGGGACTGTCGGGCGTAACCGCAGAGGGCCTAGATGCATGGAAGCTGGGATCAGCAAGAGTCACTGGATACAGGATCCGATCTGGACCAGGTACAGTTTAACGGGATCAGGCAGAAGTTCAGAACTGAGACTGGTGCAGGTCACAGTCATTAGGCAGAAGTCCTGAACCGAAGGCTGGTGCAGGTTAACAGGATCAGGCTGAAGTCCAGAACCGAAGACTGGTGCAGGTTACTGGGATCAGGCTGGAGTGTGTGCTCAGAACGGTACTCAGGATCTGCAAGCAGAGACAGAGTTACACCAAGCACAGGCATAGAGGGACCTGAACAACTAGTACAAGAGACAAGCTACAGGGATGCGTTGAACAAGCACTAGCCATGGGGAATAGCAAGTCTTAAATACCCAAGGTTACTTATTAGTGATATTCTGGACAGTTGTGCTGGCCCTTCAAGTCTAGGTGAGTGCACACGCGCGCCTCCTAGTGTGCTTGTGTGAGGACCGCAAATCGGAAGTCAGAGCCGAGACCACAGGAGGAGAGGCAGGACGCTGGAGCGCAGGTGGCTGCAGTGAGTGAGCAGCGCGGAGCCAGGAACGGCAGGGGAAAGGTCTGGACAGGGTAGCAGGAGATCGGGCTTGTAGGGGAGTGGGGATCCCCGGGGCTGGAGCGACAGGTGGTGGACGACGCGGTGGGACCGGGAGCGTTACATTCTACCGATGTCAGCGACGAAGATTACGAGGGTACGGAGGTCGACGCCGATGGGTGGCAACTAATGTCTTCTTCTGCCAATGGGTTTGAGCAGATTCCGTTTTTACTACCGAACGCTGGAATAAATATAACTGATGACGACCTATAATAGGTTTTCAATGGGTTAAACAGGAAATTGTATTGGATAACCTGATGCCCACATTTTTTGAATCTGAGCTTCTGGGGTAAATATTACACAAATTCTGTTTCCAAAGCATGCAATGTTTCTATTTTAGGAGGGGTCAAAAAAAAGTCTGAAATTGTAGAATGCATATAAAGAAATTGTCTCGCTTCAAAAAAATATACAATTTTTCAACACGTGTAAAGTACAAATAGTTGCTAAAGCAAACTTGTGCATTTGAAAAAAGCTGCACCCTTAAAGATATCAGGGCCTATCCATGCACCTCCACTTTTGGGTTTAATTTGGCTTTAAATTTAAACCATTGAAAGCAATGAGGTTCTGACAGGGGCTGAAGGTAATGCCTGGGATGCCATTGCAATTAAAATCAATGGCTGAGCAGAGAGCAATTCGCTCAACCACTTACTCTGGTAAGTAGCTCTAGCACTGTAGCCTTCCAGAAGTTGGAAGTGTGATGGTGGACTGTAGGACATGGGAGAGCAATGAGGTAAGTTTAATTTCTTTTTAACTATTTGCGCAATTACAGGCACTATGGGAGTGTACCGCCCCCACGCAGGCGGCCGTGCCGCTCAGATCCGGAGTCGCGGTGGCTCGAGGGGTCTCCGGATCCGGGGGGTCCACGCGGACACTCGAATTAAAAGAAGAGGGGGGATATGTACAAGGGAGATAGAAAGTTCGTGACGCCACCCACTGTGTGTGGTAATGTGAGGGACCACCGCTGCTGTTGGGGAGCCCAGTGACGATGGTGTGGCAGTCTGATATTTAACCCAGGGCCGTATTTACCATTAGGCACCCGTGGTCCGGTGCCTGGGGTGGCAGGTTGCGGGGGTCGGCACCTTCTGGCAGCAAAAAAAAATGTATTTTTTTTTACAGATCCTCTCCCCCTCCTTTAGACAGTCGATTAAATCCGCTGTGTTTTCGGAGGGGGCAGAGGCGCACCTCCATTTATTTGTGTCCGCGTCAATTAAAACGCAATTGCAAACAAACTGCGGCCGCTGGGCGGCACAGGAAGCTGATTGACCCTGGAACTGCCGACGCCTGCACTTCCGAGGTCACAGGCGCGCGACAATCAGCTCCTTCCTCTGTGCTGCGTCCACTGCTGTGTTGACGTCACATGCAGAGCTCACAGCAGGACGCCGCGGAGGACGACGCGATGGAAGCCAGTGTCAGAAGAGGATACTCACGTGAGCCAGGAAGATGGCGGCAGGCACTGGAGCAGGTAAGTGCTCGCAGAGCTGAAGATTCATAAGGAGCGTGGTGGTGTCTCTAATGCAGACCGGAAATCTGCGCATGCGCGGGTGGAGCGGCTGATACTGGAGGGAGGCAGAGGCTGATACTGGGGGGAGGCTGGAGGGAGGCAGAGGCTGATACTGGGGGGAGGCTGGAGGGAGGCAGAGGGGGAGGCTGGAGGGAGGCAAAGGCTGATACTGGAGGGAGGCAGAGGCTGATACTGGAGGGAGGCAGAGGCTGATACTGGAGGGAGGCAGAGGCTGAGACTGGGGGGAGGCTGGGGGAGGCAGAGGCTGATACTGGGGGAGGCAGAGGCTGATACTGGGGGGAGGCTGGAGGAAAGCAGGGCCTGATACTGGGGGGAGGCTGGGGGGAGGCAGAGGCTGATACTGGGGGGAGGCAGAGGCTGATGCTGGGGGGAGGCAGAGGCTGATGCTGGGGGGAGGCAGAGGCTGATACTGGAGGGAGGCAGAGGCTGATACTGGGGGGAGGCTGGAGGGAGGCAGAGGGGGAGGCTGGAGGAAGGCAGAGGCTGATACTGGAGGGAGGCAGAGGCTGATACTGGAGGGAGGCAGAGGCTGATACTGGAGGGAGGCAGAGGCTGAGACTGGGGGGAGGTTGGGGGAGGGAGAGGCTGATACTGGGGGAGGCAGAGGCTGATACTGGGGGGAGGCTGGAGGAAGGCAGGGCCTGATACTGGGGGGAGGCTGGGGGGAGGCAGAGGCTGATACTGGGGGGAGGCAGAGGCTGATGCTGGGGGGAGGCAGAGGCTGATGCTGGGGGGAGGCAGAGGCTGATACTGGGGAGGGGGCTGGGGGAGGCAGAGGCCGATACTGGAGGGAGGCAGAGGCTGATACTGGGGGGTGGCTGGGGGGAGGCAGAGGCTGATACTGAGGGGAGGCTGGAGGGAGGCAGAGGCTGATACTGGGGGGAGGCTGGAGGGAGGCAGAGGCTGATACTGGGGGGAGGCTGGAGGGAGGCAGAGGCTGATACTGGGGGGAGGCTGGAGGGAGGCAGAGGTTGATACTGGGGGAGGCTGGAGGGAGGCAGAGGCTGATACTGGAGGGAGGCAGAGGCTGATACTGGAGGGAGGCAGAGGCTGATACTGGAGGGAGGCAGAGGCTGAGACTGGAGGGAGGCAGAGGCTGAGACTGGGGGGAGGCTGGGGAGAGGCAGAGGCTGATACTGGGGGAGGCAGAGGCTGATGCTGGGGGAGGCTGGAGGAAGGCAGGGCCTGATACTGGGGGGAGGCTGGGGGGAGGCAGAGGCTGATACTGGGGGAGGCAGAGGCTGATGCTGGGGGGAGGCAGAGGCTGATGCTGGGGGGAGGCAGAGGCTGATACTGGGGAGGGGGCTGGGGGAGGCAGAGGCTGATACTGGAGGGAGGCAGAGGCTGATACTGGGGGGTGGCTGGGGGGAGGCAGAGGCTGATACTGAGGGGAGGCTGGAGGGAGGCAGAGGCTGATACTGGAGGGAGGCTGGAGGGAGGCAGAGGCTGATACTGGGGGGAGGCTGGAGGGAGGCAGAGGCTGATACTGGGGGGAGGCTGGAGGGAGGCAGAGGGGGAGGCTGGAGGGAGGCAAAGGCTGATACTGGAGGAGGCAGAGCTGATACTGGAGGGAGGCAGAGGCTGATACTGGAGGGAGGCAGAGGCTGAGACTGGGGGGAGGCTGGGGGAGGCAGAGGCTGATACTGGGGGAGGCAGAGGCTGATACTGGGGGGGAGGCTGGAGGAAAGCAGGGCCTGATACTGGGGGGAGGCTGGGGGGAGGCAGAGGCTGATACTGGGGGGAGGCAGAGGCTGATGCTGGGGGGAGGCAGAGGCTGATGCTGGGGGGAGGCAGAGGCTGATACTGGAGGGAGGCAGAGGCTGATACTGGGGGGAGGCTGGAGGGAGGCAGAGGGGGAGGCTGGAGGAAGGCAGAGGCTGATACTGGAGGGAGGCAGAGGCTGATACTGGAGGGAGGGCAGAGGCTGATACTGGAGGGAGGCAGAGGCTGAGACTGGGGGGAGGTTGGGGGAGGGAGAGGCTGATACTGGGGGAGGCAGAGGCTGATACTGGGGGGAGGCTGGAGGAAGGCAGGGCCTGATACTGGGGGGAGGCTGGGGGGAGGCAGAGGCTGATACTGGGGGGAGGCAGAGGCTGATGCTGGGGGGAGGCAGAGGCTGATGCTGGGGGGAGGCAGAGGCTGATACTGGGGAGGGGGCTGGGGGAGGCAGAGGCCGATACTGGAGGGAGGCAGAGGCTGATACTGGGGGTGGCTGGGGGGAGGCAGAGGCTGATACTGAGGGGAGGCTGGAGGGAGGCAGAGGCTGATACTGGGGGGAGGCTGGAGGGAGGCAGAGGCTGATACTGGGGGAGGCTGGAGGGAGGCAGAGGCTGATACTGGGGGGAGGCTGGAGGGAGGCAGAGGTTGATACTGGGGGAGGCTGGAGGGAGGCAGAGGCTGATACTGGAGGGAGGCAGAGGCTGATACTGGAGGGAGGCAGAGGCTGATACTGGAGGGAGGCAGAGGCTGAGACTGGAGGGAGGCAGAGGCTGAGACTGGGGGGAGGCTGGGGAGAGGCAGAGGCTGATACTGGGGGAGGCAGAGGCTGATGCTGGGGGAGGCTGGAGGAAGGCAGGGCCTGATACTGGGGGGAGGCTGGGGGGAGGCAGAGGCTGATACTGGGGGGAGGCAGAGGCTGATGCTGGGGGGAGGCAGAGGCTGATGCTGGGGGGAGGCAGAGGCTGATACTGGGGAGGGGGCTGGGGGAGGCAGAGGCTGATACTGGAGGGAGGCAGAGGCTGATACTGGGGGGTGGCTGGGGGGAGGCAGAGGCTGATACTGAGGGGAGGCTGGAGGGAGGCAGAGGCTGATACTGGAGGGAGGCTGGAGGGAGGCAGAGGCTGATACTGGGGGGAGGCTGGAGGGAGCCAGAGGCTGATACTGGGGGGAGGCTGGAGGGAGGCAGAGGTTGATACTGGGGGAGGCTGGAGGGAGGCAGAGGCTGATACTGGAGGGAGGCAGAGGCTGATACTGGAGGGAGGCAGAGGCTGATACTGGAGGGAGGCAGAGGCTGAGACTGGAGGGAGGCAGATGCTGAGACTGGGGGGAGGCTGGGGAGAGGCAGAGGCTGATACTGGGGGAGGCAGAGGCTGATACTGGGGGGAGGCTGGAGAGAGGCAGAGGCTGATGCTGGGGGAGGCAGAATGATACTGGGGGAGGCTGGAGGGAGGCAGAGGCTGATGCTGGGGGGAAGCTGGAGGGAGGCAGAGGCTTATACTGGGGGGAGGCTGGAGGGAGCCAGAGGCTGATACTGGGGGGAGGCTGGAGGGAGGCAGAGGTTGATACTGGGGGAGGCTGGAGGGAGGCAGAGGCTGATACTGGAGGGAGGCAGAGGCTGATACTGGAGGGAGGCAGAGGCTGATACTGGAGGGAGGCAGAGGCTGAGACTGGAGGGAGGCAGAGGCTGAGACTGGGGGGAGGCTGGGGAGAGGCAGAGGCTGATACTGGGGGAGGCAGAGGCTGATACTGGGGGGAGGCTGGAGAGAGGCAGAGGCTGATGCTGGGGGAGGCAGAATGATACTGGGGGAGGCTGGAGGGAGGCAGAGGCTGATACTGGGGGGAAGCTGGAGGGAGGCAGAGGCTTATACTGGGGGGAGGCTGGAGGGAGGCAGAGGCTGATACTGGAGGGAGGAAGAGGCTGATACTTGAGGGAGGCAGAGGCTGATACTGGAGGGAGGCAGAGGTTGAGACTGGGGGAGGCTGGGGGGAGGCAGAGGCTGAGACTGGGGGAGGCAGAGGCTGATACTGGGGGGGAGGCTGGAGGGAGGCAGAGGCTGATGCTGGGGGAGGCAGAGTGATACTGGGGGGAGGCTGGAGGGAGGCAGAGGCTGATACTGGGGGAGGCTGGAGGGAGGCAGAGGCTGATACTGGGGGAGGCTGGGGGGAGGCAGAGGCTGATAGTGGGGGGAGGCAGAGGCTGATACTGGGGGGAGGCTGGGGAGAGGCAGAGGCTGATGCTGGGGGGAGGCAGAGGCTAATACTGGGGGGGATGTGGGAGGCAGAGGCTGATACTGGGGGGTGGCTGGAGGGAGGCAGATGCTGATGCTGGGGGAGGCAGAGTGATACTGGGGGGAGTTTGGAGGGAGGCAGAGGCTGATACTAAGGGGAGGTTGGAGGGAGGCAGAGGCTGATACTGAGGGGAGGCAGAGGCTGATGCTGGGGGGAAGCAGAGGCTGATGCTGGGGGGAGGCAGAGGCTGATGCTGGGGGGAGGAAGAGGCTGATACTGGGGGGTGGCTGGGGGGAGGCAGAGGCTGATACTGAGGGGAGGCTGGAGGGAGGCAGAGGCTGATACTGGGGGGAGGCTGGAGGGAGGCAGAGGCTGATACTGGGGGAGGCTGGAGGGAGGCAGAGGCTGGTACTGGGGGGAGGCTGGAGGGAGGCAGAGGCTGATACTGGTGGGAGGCTGGAGGGAGGCAGAGGCTGATACTGGGGGATGGAGAGGCTGATACTGGGGGGAGGCTGGAGGGAGGCAGAGGCTGATACTGGAAAGAGGCAGAGGCTGATACTGGAGAGACTGGAGGGAGGCAGAGGCTGATACTAGGGGGAGGCTGGAGGGAGGCAGAGGCTAATCCTGGGGGGAGGCTGGAGGGAGGCAGAGGCTGATACTGGGGGAGGCTGGAAGGAGGCAGAGGCTGATACTGGGGAGGCTGGAGGGAGGCAGAGGCTGATGCTAGGATGAGGCAGAGGCTGATACTGGGGGAGGCTGGAGGGAGGCAGAGGCTGGGGGGAGGCAGAGGTTGATACTGGGGGAGGCTGGGGGAGGCAGAGGCTGATACTGGGGGGAGGCTGGGGGGAGGCAGAGGCTGAGACTGGGGGGAGGCTGGAGAAAGGCTGAGGCTGAGACTGGGGGGAGGCTGGAGGGAGGCTGAGACTGGGGGGAGGCTGGAGGGAGGCTGACACTGGGGCAGGCTGGGGGAGGCTGAGGCGGAGACTGGGGCAGGCTGAGGCTGGGGGGAGGCAGAGGCTGAGACTGGGGGAGAGAGGTTGATGCTGAGGGAAGATAGAGGCTGATGCTTGGGGAGGCTGGGGGAGAGAGGCTGATGCTGATGGAAGAGAGAGGCTGATGCTGGGGGAGAGAGACTGATGCTGGGGGAGAGAGGCTGATGCTGAGGGAGAGAGGCTGATGCTGGCAGAGGCTGGGGGGAGAGAGGCTGATGCTGGCTGAGGCTGGGGGAGAGAGGCTGATGCTGGGGGAGAGAGGCTGATGCTAAGGGAAATGAGGCTGAGGCTGGTGGGAGAGAGGCTGATGCTGGGGAGGCTGGTGGGAGAGAGGCTGATGCTGGGAGAGAGAGGCTGATGCTAAGGGAAGGGAGGATGAGGCTGGTGGGAGAGAGGCTGATGCTGGGGAGGCTGGTGGGAGAGAGGCTGATGCTGGTGGAGGCTGGGTGGAGAGAGGCTGGTGCTGGAGGAGGCTGGGTGGAGAGAGGCTGATGCTGGCGGAGGATGGGGAGGAGAGAGGCTGATGCTGGCGGAGACTGGGGAGTGAGGCTGATGCTGGCGGAGATGGGGGAGTGAGGCTGATGCTGGGGGAGGCTTGGGGGAGAGAGGCTGATGCTGGGGGAGAGAGGTTGATGCTGAGGGAAGAGAGGCTGAGGCTGGTGGGAGAGAGGCTGATGATGGGGGAGACTGGTGGGAGAGAGGCTGATGCTGGGAGGAGGCAGAGGCTGATACTGGGGGAGGCTGGAGGGAGGCAGAGGCTGGGGGGAGGCAGAGGTTGATACTGGGGGAGGCTGGGGTGAGGCAGAGGCTGATACTGGGGGGAGGCTGGGGGGAGGCAGAGGCTGAGACTGGGGGGAGGCTGGAGAAAGGCTGGGGCTGAGACTGGGGGGAGGCTGGAGGGAGGCTGAGACTGGGGGGAGGCTGGAGGGAGGCTGACACTGGGGCAGGCTGGGGGAGGCTGAGGCGGAGACTGGGGCAGGCTGGGGGGAGGCAGAGGCTGAGACTGGGGGAGAGAGGTTGATGCTGAGGGAAGATAGAGGCTGATGCTTGGGGAGGCTGGGGGAGAGAGGCTGATGCTGATGGAAGAGAGAGGCTGATGCTGGGGGAGAGAGGCTGATGCTGGGGGAGAGAGGCTGATGCTGAGGGAGAGAGGCTGATGCTGGCAGAGGCTGGGGGGAGAGAGGCTGATGCTGGCTGAGGCTGGGGGAGAGAGGCTGATGCTGGGGGAGAGAGGCTGATGCTAAGGGAAGAGAGGCTGAGGCTGGTGGGAGAGAGGCTGATGCTGGGGAGGCTGGTGGGAGAGAGGCTGATGCTGGGAGAGAGAGGCTGATGCTAAGGGAAGGGAGGATGAGGCTTATGGGAGAGAGGCTGTTGCTGGGGAGGCTGGTGGGAGAGAGGCTGATGCTGGTGGAGGCTGGGTGGAGAGAGGCTGGTGCTGGAGGAGGCTGGGTGGAGAGAGGCTGATGCTGGCGGACGATGGGGGGGAGAGAGGCTGATGTTGGCGGAGACTGGGGAGTGAGGCTGATGCTGGGGGAGATGGGGGAGTGAGGCTGATGCTGGGGGAGGCTTGGGGGAGAGAGGCTGATGCTGGGGGAGAGAGGTTGATGCTGAGGGAAGAGAGGCTGAGGCTGGTGGGAGAGAGGCTGATGATGGGGGAGACTGGTGGGAGAGAGGCTGATGCTGGGTGAGAGGCTGCTGCTGGAGGTGGGGGGAGATAGGCTGCTGCTGGGGGAGTGGGAGAGAGGGGCTAATGCTAAAGACAGGGGACAAGCGTTTAGGGATAGTGCAATGACAAAATCGATTGGTGGGGGTAGTGTAAGAACTCAGAATGAGAGGGGGCAGCATTGGGAGCTCATTATGGAGAAGGGGCAGCATGTGTGGGCTCAGTATGGAGTGGAGCAATGTAGGGGAGTCAATATCAAGAGTGGGGTAGTGTGTGTGGGGGGTGTCTCCGCATTAGCGTGAGTGTGGTGGTCTTAGCATGAGTGGGGCAACATGGAGGTGTCATTATGGAAAAGAGGAAGGCAGCATTAGGAGCTCATGGAGAGGGTCAGCATGCATGGGACATTGTGAAGAGGGGGCAGCATGCATGGGACATTGTGAGGAGGGGTAGCATGCATGGGACACTGTGAGGAGGGAGCAGCATGCATGGGACACTGAAGAGGGGGCAGCATGCATGGGACACTGTGAGGAGGGGGCAGCATGCATGGGACACTGGGAGGAGGGGGCAGCATGCATGGTGCACTGTGAGGAGGGAGCAGCATTAATGGGACACTGTGAGGAGCGGGCAGCATGCATGGGACACTGTGAGGAGGGGGCAGCATGCATGGGACACTGTGAGGAGGGGGCAGGATGCATGGGACACTGTGAGGAGGGGCAGCATGCATGGGACACTGTGAGGAGGGGGCAGCATGCATGGGACACTGTGAGGAGGGGGCAGCATGCATGGGACACTGTGAGGAGGGGGCAGCATGCATGGGACATTGTGAGGAGGGAGCAGCATGCATGGGACATTGTGAGGAGGGAGCAGCATGCATGGGACATTGTGAGGAGGGAGCAGCATGCATGGGACATTGTGAGGAGGGAGCAGAATGCATGGGACATTGTGTGGAGGGGGCAGTATGCATGGGACATTGTGAGGAGGGGGCAGCATGCTTGGGAGATTGTGAGGAGGGGGCAGCATGCATGGTATACTGTGAGGAGAGGGCAGCATGCATGGGACACTGTGAGGAGGGGGCAGAATGCATGGGACACTGTCAGGAGGGGCAGAATGCATGGGACACTGTGAGGAGGGGGCAGCATGCATGGGACATTGTGAGGAGGGAGCAGCATGCATGGGACATTGTGAGGAGGGAGCAGCATGCATGGGACATTGTGAGGAGGGAGCAGCATGCATGGGACATTGTGAGGAGGGAGCAGAATGCATGGGACATTGTGTGGAGGGGGCAGCATGCATGGGACATTGTGAGGAGGGGGCAGCATGCATGGGACATTGTGAAGAGTGAGCAGCATGCATGGGACATTGTGAGGAGGGGGCAGCATGCATGGGATACTGTGAGGAGAGGGCAGCATGCATGGGACACTGTGAGGAGGGGGCAGAATGCATGGAACACTGTGAGGAGGAAGCAGCATGCATGGGACACTGTCCACGTACCCCGTCGTGCCCTAGCCCCTGCCCAGTGATAGGTCAAGGCCGCCGGCTACCCTCCTCGGCTGTCCATGCCCCTCGACACTATCCCCTGCGACCGGGGTTCCAGCTTTTACCAGGCCCAGACCAACGTCTGCCATCTAGTACTCAAGAGCCCTGCTCCACCTGTGACCTCTCCACACGAGAGTCACTTCCTTCTCCTCTCTCCTCCTCAACTTCTGCTCAACTGTCACTTTCCTCACTTTCCCCTCACCAACCCCCCCATGTGGGCGGCCCTATTCCCTTCAGGCACCCCAATGGTGTGTCTGGTGGGTAAAGTGCAAAGTGTTCCTAGGATTTTGATTGGCTAAGCTGTTAGCAACACCAAAGGACCAGGATCCGTAAGCAAGGAGGGTGAATACTGTGCAGAAGGGCACCCTGTGACGACCTGATAGGCCAGGGCGTCACAGGAGCATTAATGATTACTGATAAAAAGAAACACAGAGGACGGCATTGCTAATGTCTGGAGGCAAAGAGGGGCATCATTCATCCATGGAGACAGAGGAAGTAATTTTTAATGTATGAAAACCCAGAGTTAAGCTGTGATGGCTGTCACAAGGTGGCGCTACACACTACTTGCAAGCAGTAAATGGAGAGGTAGTCAGATAGGCCAGGATCATAAACCAGGAGGACACGACAGTACACGGGGGGCAGACAGAGCAGAGGGCAAAATACAAGCTGAAGGCCAGGGTTCCAGGAGATTAAGTACAAAATAAAGGGAGCAGGCGAGGACGTGGTCAGGAGGAAGTCCGAGGTCAGAAGAAACAGGGGAGGACAGGCAGAGACGGGTAAACAACAGTCTGAATACACTTCTTGCATCGGTATTCCAAGTTCTGTAAGCCTAGCAAAAAGAAGGATTTCGGATGTGCTTCAAACCAGTCATCCGTAGCAGCTATGGCATCAGAAATGGTGTGAAATTTGGTACCTTGAAGTGTTTCTTCAGGTTTGGAAACAGATGATAGTCGGAGGGAGCTAGATCTGGTGAATAAGGTGGGTGGTCAACCAGCTGGAAGCCCAGCTCTGCCACTTTTGCCGTGGTCGCTTGTGCAGTGTGAGCAGAGGCATTGTCTTCCAGGAACAAGATTCCTTTGGACAGCTTGCTGCGCCTTTTGACCTTCAGAGCTGCCTTCAATTGGTCCAAAAGTTCAATGTAATACCTTGCATTGCTGGTGGAACCCTTTTGAATGTAGTCCACTAGCAGCACACCCTCCTTATCGCAGAACACAGACGCCATCACCTCAGTAGCTGATTTTTGCCCCCTGAACTTCTTTGGACGAGGAGAAGCACTGTGCCTCCACTCTTTTCACTGGTCCTTGTTTTCAGGGTCATACAAATAAATCCAGGTCTCATCCATAGTGACTGGTCGATCCAGGAAGTTCTTATCAGTCCGGAAACGCTGACAAATGCACCGGGAAGTTGTCACTCGCTGCTTCTCTGATCTGTTGTCAGACATTTGGGGACCCACTTTGCAGATCGCTCCCTCATGTCCAAATGTTCATGGATAATGACACAAACACGTTCACGGGAAATTCCCATGATGTCTGCTATTGCTTTAGCTGAAATTCGTATATTCTCCAGTATGAGACTGTGCGCAGCATCGAGGATCTCCGGAACAACAACCACTCTCGGTCGTCCAGGATGTTCCTCATCATTGGGGCTGAAGTGGCCAGTTTTAAATTTGAATACACAGGAGAAATAGAGTATATAAGGTGCAAAAATATAACAAAGTTTATTATAGTGCATGATTAAAATGACACACAAAAAATCATCAGGGTCAGGATAAAACCACAGTATAAAACCACATGAAGGGGTAAATGTTCTATGGGGCTCGGATTGTCAGGAAAAAATGCCGTTTATAGAATATCAAGGACAAGGGACCATCCATGAAATAAAACTGATACATACAGTATGGAAAAAATCATTGCTCATAAAAACATTCCTGATGAAGCTGGAGCCACTGTGATTATACCACCAAGCGAAACGTACGTTGAAGGATGGCCTCAGGGTAGATTGGATGGTTATACCCCCTTGGGAGCTCTTTTTGCCTCTGAAAGCACCTTACTTTAGGACAACCACCTCAGTATCATTGCCCATGGTATTTATTATGTTAGGATTGAGCACATGCACTTTACCAGCATTACTATCCTTTCTCATGATGTTTTTATGAGCAATGATTTTTTCCATACTGTATGTATCAGTTTTATTTCATGGATGGTCCCTTGTCCTTGATATTCTATAAACGGCATTTTTTCCTGACAATCCGAGCCCCATAGAACATTTACCCCTTCATGTGGTTTTATACTGTGGTTTTATCCTGACCCTGATGATTTTTTGTGTGTCATTTTAATCATGCACTATAATAAACTTTGTTATATTTTTGCACCTTATATACTCTATTTCTCCTGTGTATTCATGTGTTTCAACGAGTAGGTGCTTACCCCAGAGCCCCTCACTTGAGGTAGTTTCTGGTGGTTATACATTATTATAATGTTTATGAGGTTTTTTGGTTTTCTCAGTTTTAAATTTGGCAACCCAGTCCTTAACTGTGGAATATGAAGGGCATGGATCCCCCAATGTCTGCGACATATCACCATCAATATCCTTCACGGACTTTTCTTACAGAAACAAGAATTTTATCCCTCCTCTGCTCTCAGTTGGTGTGAATATCGCATTAGACTCCGCCCTTGTGTGTAGAACACTGTTGCCAAAAGCAACAAACACAACATTTTGAAAACATATATTAGACACATAAGGCTTCATGTGATGTAACATTTCTTACCATAGAAACAAAAAAGATCACAAAGCCAAAGATTTATCAGCAGCCCCTCGTACTGTGTGGGGCATTATACTGCACTGGGGGGGAGTGTAATGTGTGGGGCATTTTACTGCACTGGAGGGAGTGTAACGTGTGGGGCATTATACTGCACTGGAGGGTGTGTAATGTGTGGGGCATTATACTGCACTGGAGGGAGTGTAATGTGTGGGGCATTATACTGCACTGGAGGGTGTGTAATGTGTGGCACATTATACTGCACTGGAGGGAGTGTAATGTGTGGGGCATTATACTGCACTGGAGGGTGTGTAATGTGTGGCGCATTATACTGCACTGGAGGGAGTGTAACTTGTGGGGCATTATACTGCACTGGAGGGAGTGTAATGTGTGGGGCATTATACTGCACTGGAGGGTGTGTAATGTGTGGCGCATTATACTGCACTGGAGGGAGTGTAATGTGTGGGGCATTATACTGCACTGGAGGGAGTGTACTGTGTGGGGCATTATACTGCACTGGAGGGAGTGTACTGTGTGGGGCATTATACTGCACTGGAGGGAGTGTAATGTGTGGGGCATTATACTGCACTGGAGGGAGTGTACTGTGTGGGGCATTATACTGCACTGGAGGGAGTGTACTGTGTGGGGCATTATACTGCACTGGAGGGAGTGTAATGTGTGGGGCATTATACTGCACTGGAGGGAGTGTACTGTGTGGGGCATTAGACTGCTCTGGAGGGAGTGTAATGTGTGGGGCATTATACTGCACTGGAGGGAGTGTAATGTGTGGGGCATTATACTGCACTGGAGGGAGTGTAATGTGTGGGGCATTATACTGCACTGGAGGGAGTGTAATGTGTGGGGCATTAGACTGCTCTGGAGGGAGTGTAATGTGTGTGGCATTATACTGCACTGGAGGGAGTGTACTGTGTGGGGCATTAGACTGCTCTGGAGGGAGTGTAATGTGTGGGGCATTATACTGCACTGGAGGGAGTATAATGTGTGTGGCATTATACTGCACTGGAGGGAGTGTAATGTGTGTGGCATTAGACTGCACTGGGGGGAGTGTAATGTGTGTGGCATTAGACTGCACTGGAGGGAGTGTAATGTGTGGGGCATTAGACTGCACTGGAGGGAGTGTAATGTGTGGGGCATTATACTGCACTGGAGGGAGTGTAATGTGTGGGGCATTATACTGCACTGGAGGGAGTGTAATGTGTGGGGCATTATACTGCACTGGAGGGAGTGTAATGTGTGTGGCATTATACTGCACTGGAGGGAGTGTAATGTGTGGGGCATTAGACTGCACTGGAGGGAGTGTAATGTGTATGGCATTATACTGCACTGGAGGGAGTGTAATGTGTGGGGCATTATACTGCACTGGAGGGAGTGTAATGTGTGGGGCATTAGACTGCACTGGAGGGAGTGTAATGTGTGGGGCATTATACTGCACTAGAGGGAGTGTAATGTGTGGGGCATTATACTGCACTGGAGGGTGTGTAATGTGTGTGGCATTATACTGCACTAGAGGGAGTGTAATGTGTGGGGCATTATACTGCACTGGAGGGAGTGTAATGTGTGTGGCATTATACTGCACTGGAGGGAGTGTACTGTGTGGGGCATTAGACTGCACTGGAGGGTGTGTAATGTGTGTGGCATTATACTGCACTGGAGGGAGTGTAATGTGTGGGGCATTATACTGCACTGGAGGGAGTGTAATGTGTGGGGCATTATACTGCACTGGAGGGAGTGTAATGTGTGTGGCATTATACTGCACTGGAGGGAGTGTAATGTGTGGGGCATTATACTGCACTGGAGGGAGTGTAATGTGTGGGGCATTATACTGCACTGTAGGGAGTGTAATGTGTGGGGCATTATACTGCACTGGAGGGAGTGTAATGTGTGTGGCATTATACTGCACTGGAGGGTGTGTAATGTGTGGGGCATTAGACTGCATTGGAGGGAGTGTACTGTGTGGGACATTATTCTGCACTGGAGGGAGTGTAATGTGTGGCGCATTATACTGCACTGGAGGGAGTGTAATGTGTGGGGCATTATACTGCACTGGAGGGAGTGTAATGTGTGTGGCATTATACTGCACTGGAGGGTGTGTAATGTGTGGGGCATTAGACTGCATTGGAGGGAGTGTACTGTGTGGGACATTATTCTGCACTGGAGGGAGTGTAATGTGTGGCGCATTATACTGCACTGGAGGGTGTGTAATGTGTGGCGCATTATACTGCACTGGAGGGTGTGTAATGTGTGGCGCATTATACTGCACTGGAGGGAGTGTAATGTGTGGGGCATAATGTGGCACCCTGGACTAGCCAGGTCGTCACAGGTACTACAACATGCACCCCCACCCCGAGATAGGCACATCAGCCAGACACAAAATCCTTGTTGCCTCCCTCCAGGGGTTGATGTCCACACCAGGTGGGGTGGAGCCAGGCTGTTGGCCCCACCCACTGAGGAGTTCACAGTCCTGGAGGCGGGAGAAGGAAGTCAGTGCAGTTAGGGAAGTGAAAGGGAGAGGAGTGAAGTAGTAGTGGAGGAGCAAACTGACCGTTTTCGGGTGTGTGGCCCGGGCACCAAGAGTTGGCAGACGGTGGTGGCCGTCTGCAGGAGTGGCAGATCAATGCGGAACCGTAGGACCGGGGACAGGCGGTGGCCCGCCGGTACCGAACCGGGGAGCGAAGTGAAGTCAGCACACACAGGCAGGGCCTGCGGACCCTGACCAGGCTTGGAGCTGCCATTAGAGGTCAAATCCGTCAGTGACCGGAACCCCAGGGGTTTCCTAACAGCCAAGACCCGATTGAAGGCAACCGTCCAACCAGCAAAAGGAAATACAGCTATCGCCACAGCTAGAGTTCCAAGGGCCAGAGCCTGCGGGCAAAAGGGCTCCTCCAGCATATACACAGGCTGGGGAGCGGGTTACCGGTGGGAAGCCATCGGGACCGAAGATACACAAAGGTGCAGGGAAAGGCAGCCACCACTAACCGTCCAGGAAAAGCCACAGTAGCCGGCTGCGGGACCCGTCCATCCAGCCGTTTGGTTTACCAGAGACTTTGCATCCATTTGTGACTGAGTGAGTACTACCGTGCCATCCGGCACCACGCTGCGCAGTCCAAGCGACCCTGCACCTTGCCAACCCTGCCTCCCCGACACCTCACCGGGCCCCGGGACCACCAACCCCCTACCCACGGAGGGGAGAGAAACATCCCAGATTCTCCCTCCCATCGCTCCCGAGATCCCCGTCAATAGTAGCGGTGGTGCCCAACCTCACCACAACCCGTGGGTGGCGTGACGGACCAAATCCCCAAACCAAACTACCCCCCCTTTCACTCACGGGCGAGGAGCGCCGCTCGAGTCCCCGGATCCGGTCCACCGCTCGAGCCACCAAGCAGCAGCGCCGGACCCGAGTGTGGTGAGCACAGCGCCCCGCCGCCCGCGACAAACTTGGCGTCACGAACAGGATCTAACCGTTCTGCCGGCTGGTAGAAGTGCGCCTTGTGTTCCGCCGGCGGTGTCCGGCCAAAAAATTTCAGAATCCGCCATCTTGGGCGTGAAGATTTTCCCGCTCGAGCGTCTTCTCGAGCAGTGGTGGCGCGAAAGCCGAAGCCCCGCCCCTGAAGAGGAGGTGCTCAGAAAAGACCAAGGGGGGCGGATGGCGTCTGGCCGCATGTGAACCGAGGCCATAAAAGCAGGGACGCCAGGACTCTGCCGCCATTTGGTTCCTGGAAGATACCGCTGCCAGCATGTACCGTCCGTCCGGTAACCCCGCAGTCCCCGAGCCCGCGCCCGGCACCGCAGCGTGGGTGGAGGTCCGGACCGTTCAGCTGAGCAGCCGCCTGCAGGTCCGAATGCAGCTCCTCCTGGAGGAGTGGGAGGCCGACATGGCGGACGTGGTGGCGGCCATACGGAGACGCAAGGTGGAGGAAGACTTGGAAGAGCGGGTAAGCGACCCACGCCCCTGTGTTCCTACAGGATCGGTCGTCGCGGCTGAGGGGCCCGGTCTGCGCCAGCTCACCCTGCTGCCTCCCCCGCTACCCGTATTGGCTGCTGCCGCCCCACCACTAGGCCCGCTACCCCTACAACCGGTAGCGGAACCCTGCCCGTCCGCCCAAGCGGACCAACCTGCAGCTGAAGCCCGCAGACGCCCTGAGCCGCTTCCCTGGAAGTACCCGAAGGTATCATCCATCTGCGAAGACTCACCGGTGGCACCAGAAGTGACCGTGCCCAGTCCCGTCCCGGCTCCGGTGATCCGTCCCGTGCAGGAGGAGGCGGAGGTCAAGCGGGAGAGGACCCCTGTACCCATCCCCCACGCCTCGGCTGAGGCTGCGCCGGGTCGTTGCTGCGAGGCAGCGCCCCAGGCCATGTCACCGCGGGATCTTCCACCGAGGGCGCCAGTAGTAGGCAGTGTAGTGGAAGTCCCGCGGGGCCCGACCCGCGCACAGGGGCAAGCAGCTGCCCCTTATTGGGACAGGGAAATGACCCCGCTGGGCCGAGAGATTGCGGAGAGGGAGAAGCGGAAGGCAGAGCTGATCGCCCGCACAATCCAAGAGAAGGAGAGCCTCCACAGAGCCACCTTCCGGGTGCGGGGCCCGATCCACAAGGGGCAAGTGAGAAGATTTGACATCCGCCGGGGGTATGGATTTATTTTTGAGCCGGGCCTGGAGGCCGAGGTGTTTGTGGCCCGCCGGGACGTTAATGCCCATCTGCCAGAGGGCCACCCAGGCCGTAACTTGATCCCAGGCGACCTCGTAACGTACATGCGGCACTGTGGAGAGAGTGGCTGGTTTGCCCTGGATGCCAAGTTGAGAGGAGGCCAGGAGGCCCAAGAACCGGCCCAGTCCCCTTCTCCAGCCTGCAGTGTAGACCTGAAGTAAGGCAGCGGTCCCTCCGTTGCACCGTTGTCCCCGTTGGGACCACCAGTACCGTTACCTGTGAAATGACTGTGAATCAACCGAAGTTTTTACCTGATTGTCACTGTGATTGATCCGGCCGTTGCCGGCAAGTAGTCCCCGTAGGGACCCTTTGTACCGTTGCATAAGAAACTGCTTATGGACATGCCTGAGAACTTGCAGGGCACCCACAAACTGGTGGAAATGTAAATATGTTGGGCATGTTTCCGTTGCCGCCTCCGGAGAGGCTGATTTGGAGGATGGGCCTGGAGGAAAGAGATGGCCCAGGCCCGCCACTACCGCAACCGGTGGCGATCCTCCAGGGGTCAGGGGTCCCCCATGGATGTGGGGTCCCCTGAAGTGACAGTCGGGTGCGAGACACCGTACCCGTTCCCGCTCGGGCAGCCTGGATCTGGACTGGGGTCAAGGGGTGCTGCCCACTTCTTAGGGGCAGCATCAGGGCCAGGTTGTTTGGGTGGGAGAGCGGAAGCCGACCGTTATTAATAAAAATGTGTTTGTAACGTTAAAGTACCCTGCCTCCCGTTAAGGGAAGATTTATAAATATGCTTTGTTGAATGTTTTTCACGTTTTCTACCTTTTGCAGTTGAAAAATAAAACTGGTGATGGACGGGCAGCCCGCGGACGGTCTGCATTTAACCAAGGGGGGATGTGGCGCCCTGGACTAGCATGGTCGTCACAGGTACTACAACATGCACCCCCACCTCGAGATAGGCACATCAGCCAGACACAAAATCCTTGTTGCCTCCCTCCAGGGGTTGATGTCCACACCAGGTGGGGTGGAGCCAGGTGGTTGGCCCCACCCACTGAGGAGTTCACAGTCCTGGAGGCGGGAGAAGGAAGTCAGTGCAGTTAGGGAAGTGAAAGGGAGAGGAGTGAAGTAGTAGTGGAGGAGCAAACTGACCGTGTTCGGGTGTGTGGCCCGGGCACCAAGAGCAAGGTTGGCAGACGGTGGTGGCCGTCTGCAGGAGTGGCAGATCAACACGGAACCGTAGGACCAGGGACGGGCGGTGGCCCGCCGGTACCGAACCGGGGAGCGAAGTGAAGCCAGCACACACAGGCAGGGCCTGCGGACCCCGACCAGGCTTGGAGCCGCCATTAGAGGTCAAATCCGTCAGTGACCGGAACCCCAGGGGTTTCCTAACAGCCAAGACCCAATTGAAGGCAACCGTCCAACGAGCAAAAGGAAATACAGCTACCGCCACAGCTAGAGTTTCAAGGGCCAGAGCCTGCGGGCAAAAGGGCTCCTCCGGCATATACACACGCTGGGGAGCGGGTTACCAGTGGGAAGCCATCGGGACCGACGATACACAAAGGTGCAGGGAAAGGCAGCCACCACTAACTGTCCAGGAGAAGCCACAGCAGCCGGCTGCGGGACCCGTCCATCCAACCGTTTGGTTTACCAGAGACTTTGCATCCATTTGTGGCTGAGTGAGTACTACCGCGCTGCGCAGTCCAAGCGACCCTGCACCTTGCCAACCCTGCCTCCCCGACACCTCACCGGGCCCCGGGACCACCAACCCCCTACCCACGGAGGGGAGAGAAACATCCCAGCTGCTCCCTCCCATCGCTCCCGGGATCCCCCGTCAATAGTAGCGGTGGTGCCCAACCTCACCACAACCCATGGGTGGCGTCACGGACCAAATCCCCAAACCGAACTACCCCCCCTTTCACTCACGGGCGAGGAGCGCCGCTCGAGTCCCCGGATCCGGCCCACCGCTCGAGCTACCGAGCAGCAGCAGCGCTGGACCCGAGCATGGTGAGCGCAGCGCCCCGCCGCCCGTGAAAATTATACTGCACTGGAGGGAGTGTACTGTGTGGGACATTATACTGCACTGGAGGGTGTGTAATGTGTGGCACATTATACTGCACCAGTGGGAGTGTACTGTGTGGGGCATTATACTGCACCAGTGGGAGTGTACTGTGTGGGGCATTATACTGCACCAGTGGGAGTGTACAGTGTGGGGCATTATACTGCACTGGGGGGAGTGTACTGTGTGGGGCATTATACTGCACCAGTGGGAGTGTACAGTGTGGGGCATTATACTGCACTGGGGGGAGTGTACTGTGTGGGGCATTATACTGCACTGGGGGGAGTGTACAGTGTGGGGCATTATACTGCACCAGTGGGAGTGTACTGAGTGGGGCATCCTACTGCACCAGTGGGAGTGTACAGTGTGGGGCATTATACTGCACTGAGGGGAGTGTACAGTGTGGGGCATTATACTGCACCAGTGGGAGTGTACAGTGTGGGGCATTATACTGCACTGAGGGGAGTGTACAGTGTGGGGCATTATACTGCACCAGTGGGAGTGTACAGTGTGGGGCATTATACTGCACCAGTGGGAGTGTACAGTGTGGGGCATTATACTGCACTGAGGGGAGTGTACTGTGTGGGGCATTATACTGCACCAGTGGGATTGTACAGTGTGGGGCATTATACTGCACCAGTGGGAATGTACAGTGTGGGGCATTATACTGCACCAGTGGGAGTGTACAGTGTGGGGCATTATACTGCACTGAGGGGAGTGTACAGTGTGGGGCATTATACTGCACCAGTGGGAGTGTACAGTGTGGGGCATTATACTGCACTGAGGGGAGTGTACTGTGTGGGGCATTATACTGCACCAGTGGGAGTGTACTGAGTGGGGCATCCTACTGCACCAGTGGGAGTGTACAGTGTGGGGCATTATACTGCACTGAGGGGAGTGTACTGTGTGGGGCATTATACTGCACCAGTGGGAGTGTACAGTGTGGGGCATTATACTGCACCAGTGGGAGTGTACTGTGTGGGGCATTATACTGCACCAGTGGGAGTGTACTGAGTGGGGCATCCTACTGCACCAGTGGGAGTGTACAGTGTGGGGCATTATACTGCACTGAGGGGAGTGTACAGTGTGGGGCATTATACTGCACCAGTGGGAGTGTACAGTGTGGCTCATTATACTGCACCAGTGGGAGTGTACAGTGTGGCGCATTATACTGCACCAGTGGGAGTGTACAGTGTGGGGCATTATACTGCACTGGGGGGAGTGTACAGTGTGGGGCATTATACTGCACCAGTGGGAGTGTACTGTGTGGGGCATTATACTGCACCAGTGGGAGTGTAATGTGTGGCTCATTATACTGCACCAGTGGGAGTGTACAGTGTGGCGCATTATACTGCACCAGTGGGAGTGTACTGTGTGGGGCATTATACTGCATCAGTGGGAGTGTACAGTGTGGGGCATTATACTGCACCAGTGGGAGTGTACTGTGTGGGGCATTATACTGCATCAGTGGGAGTGTACAGTGTGGGGCATTATACTGCACCAGTGGGAGTGTACTGTGTGGGGCATTATACTGCATCAGTGGGAGTGTACAGTGTGGGGCATTATACTGCACCAGTGGGAGTGTACAGTGTGGGGCATTATACTGCACCAGTGGGAGTGTACTGTGTGGGGCATTATACTGCACTGGGGGTAGTGTACTGTGTGGGGCATTATACTGCATCAGTGGGAGTGTACAGTGTGGGGCATTATACTGCACTAGTGGGAGTGTACAGTGTGGGGCATTATACTGCACTAGTGGGAGTGTACAGTGTGGGGCATTATACTGCACTGGTGGGAGTGTACTGTGTGGGGCATTATACTGCACTGAGGGGAGTTTACTGTGTGGGGCATTATACTGCACCAGTGGGAGTGTACAGTGTGGGGCATTATACTGCACCAGTGGGAGTGTACAGTGTGGGGCATTATACTGCACCAGTGGGAGTGTACAGTGTGGGGCATTATACTGCACTGGGGGGAGTGTACTGTGTGGGGCATTATACTGCACCAGTGGGAGTGTACAGTGTGGGGCATTATACTGCACCAGTGGGAGTGTACAGTGTGGCTCATTATACTGCAC
The DNA here is from genome assembly GCF_048569485.1 of Anomaloglossus baeobatrachus. Classification (NCBI taxonomy): domain Eukaryota; kingdom Metazoa; phylum Chordata; class Amphibia; order Anura; family Aromobatidae; genus Anomaloglossus; species Anomaloglossus baeobatrachus. The sequence goes on from NC_134364.1 coordinate 119,887,973, forward strand.
CAGTGGGAGTGTACAGTGTGGGGCATTATACTGCACCAGTGGGAGTGTACAGTGTGGGGCATTATACTGCACTGGGGGGAGTGTACTGTGTGGGGCATTATACTGCACCAGTGAGAGTGTACAGTGTGGGGCATTATACTGCACCAGTGGGAGTGTACAGTGTGGCGCATTATACTGCACCAGTGGGAGTGTACAGTGTGGGGCATTATACTGCACCAGTGGGAGTGTACAGTGTGGGGCATTATACTGCACCAGTGGGAGTGTACAGTGTGGGGCATTATACTGCACTGAGGGGAGTGTAATGTGTGGCGCATTATACTGCACCAGTGGGAGTGTACAGTGTGGGGCATTATACTGCACCAGTGGGAGTGTACAGTGTGGCGCATTATACTGCACCAGTGGGAGTGTACAGTGTGGCGCATTATACTGCACCAGTGGGAGTGTACAGTGTGGGGCATTATACTGCACCAGTGGGAGTGTACAGTGTGGGGCATTATACTGCACTGAGGGGAGTGTAATGTGTGGCGCATTATACTGCACCAGTGGGAGTGTACAGTGTGGGGCATTATACTGCACCAGTGGGAGTGTAATGTGTGGCTCATTATACTGCACCAGTGGGAGTGTACAGTGTGGCGCATTATACTGCACCAGTGGGAGTGTACAGTGTGGGGCATTATACTGCACCAGTGGGAGTGTACAGTGTGGGGCATTATACTGCACCAGTGGGAGTGTACTGAGTGGGGCATCCTACTGCACCAGTGGGAGTGTACAGTGTGGGGCATTATACTGCACTGAGGGGAGTGTAATGTGTGGCGCATTATACTGCACCAGTGGGAGTGTACAGTGTGGGGCATTATACTGCACCAGTGGGAGTGTAATGTGTGGCTCATTATACTGCACCAGTGGGAGTGTACAGTGTGGTGCATTATACTGCACCAGTGGGAGTGTACAGTGTGGGGCATTATACTGCACCAGTGGGAGTGTAATGTGTGGCTCATTATACTGCACCAGTGGGAGTGTACAGTGTGGCGCATTATACTGCACCAGTGGGAGTGTACTGTGTGGGGCATTATACTGCATCAGTGGGAGTGTACAGTGTGGGGCATTATACTGCACCAGTGGGAGTGTACTGTGTGGGGCATTATACTGCATCAGTGGGAGTGTACAGTGTGGGGCATTATACTGCACCAGTGGGAGTGTACTGTGTGGGGCATTATACTGCATCAGTGGGAGTGTACAGTGTGGGGCATTATACTGCACCAGTGGGAGTGTACAGTGTGGGGCATTATACTGCACCAGTGGGAGTGTACTGTGTGGGGCATTATACTGCACTGGGGGTAGTGTACTGTGTGGGGCATTATACTGCATCAGTGGGAGTGTACAGTGTGGGGCATTATACTGCACTAGTGGGAGTGTACAGTGTGGGGCATTATACTGCACCAGTGGGAGTGTACAGTGTGGGGCATTATACTGCACTGGTGGGAGTGTACTGTGTGGGGCATTATACTGCACTGAGGGGAGTTTACTGTGTGGGGCATTATACTGCACCAGTGGGAGTGTACAGTGTGGGGCATTATACTGCACCAGTGGGAGTGTACAGTGTGGGGCATTATACTGCACCAGTGGGAGTGTACAGTGTGGGGCATTATACTGCACTGGGGGGAGTGTACTGTGTGGGGCATTATACTGCACCAGTGGGAGTGTACAGTGTGGGGCATTATACTGCACCAGTGGGAGTGTACAGTGTGGCTCATTATACTGCACCAGTGGGAGTGTACAGTGTGGGGCATTATACTGCACCAGTGGGAGTGTACAGTGTGGGGCATTATACTGCACTGGGGGGAGTGTACTGTGTGGGGCATTATACTGCACCAGTGAGAGTGTACAGTGTGGGGCATTATACTGCACCAGTGGGAGTGTACAGTGTGGCGCATTATACTGCACCAGTGGGAGTGTACAGTGTGGGGCATTATACTGCACTGAGGGGAGTGTAATGTGTGGCGCATTATACTGCACCAGTGGGAGTGTACAGTGTGGGGCATTATACTGCACCAGTGGGAGTGTAATGTGTGGCTCATTATACTGCACCAGTGGGAGTGTACAGTGTGGCGCATTATACTGCACCAGTGGGAGTGTACAGTGTGGGGCATTATACTGCACCAGTGGGAGTGTACAGTGTGGGGCATTATACTGCACCAGTGGGAGTGTACTGAGTGGGGCATCCTACTGCACCAGTGGGAGTGTACAGTGTGGGGCATTATACTGCACTGAGGGGAGTGTAATGTGTGGCGCATTATACTGCACCAGTGGGAGTGTACAGTGTGGGGCATTATACTGCACCAGTGGGAGTGTAATGTGTGGCTCATTATACTGCACCAGTGGGAGTGTACAGTGTGGTGCATTATACTGCACCAGTGGGAGTGTACAGTGTGGGGCATTATACTGCACCAGTGGGAGTGTACTGTGTGGGGCATTATACTGCATCAGTGGGAGTGTACAGTGTGGGGCATTATACTGCACCAGTGGGAGTGTACAGTGTGGGGCATTATACTGCACCAGTGGGAGTGTACTGTGTGGGGCATTATACTGCATTGGAGGGAGTGTACTGTGTGGGGCATTATACTGCACCAGTGGGAGTGTACAGTGTGGGGCATTATACTGCACTGAGGGGAGTGTACTGTGTGGGGCATTATACTGCACCAGTGGGAGTGTACAGTGTGGGGCATTATACTGCACTGGGGGGAGTGTACTGTGTGGGGCATTATACTGCACCAGTGGGAGTGTACTGAGTGGGGCATCCTACTGCACCAGTGGGAGTGTACAGTGTGGGGCATTATACTGCACCAGTGGGAGTGTACTGTGTGGGGCATTATACTGCACCAGTGGGAGTGTACAGTGTGGGGCATTATACTGCACCAGTGGGAGTGTACAGTGTGGGGCATTATACTGCACTGGGGGGAGTGTACTGTGTGGGGCATTATACTGCACTGGGGGGAGTGTACAGTGTGGGGCATTATACTGCACCAGTGGGAGTGTACTGTGTGGGGCATTATACTGCACCAGTGGGAGTGTACAGTGTGGGGCATTATACTGCACCAGTGGGAGTGTACAGTGTGGGGCATTATACTGCACTGGGGGGAGTGTACTGTGTGGGGCATTATACTGCACCAGTGGGAGTGTACTGAGTGGGGCATCCTACTGCACCAGTGGGAGTGTACAGTGTGGGGCATTATACTGCACCAGTGGGAGTGTACTGTGTGGGGCATTATACTGCACCAGTGGGAGTGTACAGTGTGGGGCATTATACTGCACCAGTGGGAGTGTACAGTGTGGGGCATTATACTGCACTGGGGGGAGTGTACTGTGTGGGGCATTATACTGCACTGGGGGGAGTGTACAGTGTGGGGCATTATACTGCACCAGTGGGAGTGTACTGTGTGGGGCATTATACTGCACCAGTGGGAGTGTACTGTGTGGGGCATTATACTGCACCAGTGGGAGTGTACAGTGTGGGGCATTATACTGCACTGAGGGGAGTGTACAGTGTGGGGCATTATACTGCACTGAAGGGAGTGTACAGTGTGGGGCATTATGCTGCACCAGTGGGAGTGTACAGTGTGGGGCATTATACTGCACTGAAGGGAGTGTACAGTGTGGGGCATTATACTGCACCAGTGGGAGTGTACAGTGTGGGGCATTATACTGCACCAGTGGGAGTGTACAGTGTGGGGCATTATACTGCACTGAGGGGAGTGTACAGTGTGGGGCATTATACTGCACCAGTGGGAGTGTACAGTGTGGGGCATTATACTGCACCAGTGGGAGTGTACAGTGTGGGGCATTATACTGCACTGAGGGGAGTGTACAGTGTGGGGCATTATACTGCACTGAGGGGAGTGTACAGTGTGGGGCATTATACTGCACCAGTGGGAGTGTACAGTGTGGGGCATTATACTGCACCAGTGGGAGTGTACTGTGTGGGGCATTATACTGCACCAGTGGGAGTGTACAGTGTGGGGCATTATACTGCACCAGTGGGAGTGTACAGTGTGGGGCATTATACTGCACCAGTGGGAGTGTACAGTGTGGGGCATTATACTGCACCAGTGGGAGTGTACAGTGTGGGGCATTATACTGCACCAGTGGGAGTGTAATGTGTGGGGCATTATACTGCACCAGTGGGAGTGTACTGAGTGGGGCATCCTACTGCACCAGTGGGAGTGTACAGTGTGGGGCATTATACTGCACCGGGGGGAGTGTACAGTGTGGGGCATTATACTGCACTGGGGGGAGTGTACAATGTGGGGCATTATACTGCACCGGGGGGAGTGTACAATGTGGGGCATTATATTGCACTGGGGGGAGTGTACTGTGTGGTACATCCACAGTAACGGGGAGGAAACTATTGAGGGGGCATCTTACTGTGTTTATTTGGGGGAGAGTACTGTGGTAGGCATTTTATTGTGTTTATTAGTGGATTCTACTGTGGGAGAGGGGGGTTATTTCTTCTATATAATCTATATAGAACAAGTACTGTAGTCAAACCACACCTAAAAAAATAACCCAAGGTCCAGGCAATATATTGGAGAGATTAGCAGCTGCTGCTAATGGTCACCTGTTGGCCTAGTGGTTAGTGCTTTTGCTTGTAGTGTGAGAAACCTGTGTTCAAATCCTACCACGGAGATCAACTGATGGAGCCTGAGCGTGAGTGTGAGTGTGAGTGTGAGCGTGAGTGTGAGTGTGAGCGCTCCTTCTTTATGCTACAATAAATAAGAGAAATAATTTCCTTCTGACATGGCGGCCTAGAGGTTAGCTCATCCGTGTTACCATGGAGGGCTCCTGGGTTCTAGTGTTCAGTTGTTATCGTGCGATGAAGACAGCCGGTAAATATGTGAGAAATGGATATGCAAGTTTAATTTAAAGAGTTAATTGTGGTTGGAGAAGACGTCTGAGAATTGTGTGTTTTCATAGGTAACAATTCATTTCTTGAGACCTGAGGAAGCCTCATGAAATGAATTAGGTTCCATAATTACATGGGTTCAATTTTTTTATTTTGCAGACTTTACAAATAGTGATTTTATTAGTTTTTTTTCAACACAGCCAATATATTATATTTATATATTATATATACCTGTATGTATACGTTTTCCTGTTAGCTCAGTAGTAAGCATTTTCGCTTTGGAGCTTTTGGGTCCTGGGTTCGAATCCCATAGAGAACAGACAAAACTTCACTACTTTGTTTATCCACAGGATCTAAGAAAATGTGAAAAAAGATCCGTGCCCTCAATAAAGAGGGGCACGGATCTTTTTTCAAATTTTGTGATTTTATTATCATTAAAAAAAATAGCTAATATAGAAGATTTATATATTATACGCACATCATTACCAGTCATGACTTGGTAGCTCAGTAGTTAGCACTTTTGCTTTGGAGCTTTTAGGTCCTGAGTTCAAATCCCATGAAGACCAAACCTGATTCTACTTTTCTTCTTCCCTTAGCCATAAGATCGGATATAGAAGATTTATATAATATATGCACATTGTTACCAATCATGACTTGGTAGCTCAGTGGTTAGCGCTTTTGCTTTGGAGCTTTTAGGTCCCGAGTTCAAATCCCATGAAGACCAAACCTGATTCTACTTTTCTTCTTCCCTTAGCCATAGGATCGGATATAGAAGATTTATATATTATATGCACCTCACTATCCATCATGACTTGGTAGCTCAGTGGTTAGCACGTTTGCTTTGGAGCTTTTAGGTCCCAAGTTCAAATCCCATGAAGACCAAACCTGATTCTACTTTTCTTCTTCTCTTAGCCATAGGATCGGATATAGAAGATTTATATATTATATGCACATCATTACCTAATCTGACTTAGTAGCTCAGTGGTTAGCACTTTTGCTTTGGAGCTTTTAGGTCCTGGGTTCAAATCCCATGAACACCAAATCTGATTCTACTTTTCTCCTTCCCTTATCTATAGGATCGGATATAGAAGATTTATATATTATATGCACCTTGCTATCTATCATGACTTGGTAGCTCAGTGGTTAGCACTTTTGCTTTGTAGCTTTTAGGTCCTGAGTTCAAATCCCATGAAGACCAAACCTGATTCTACTTTTCTTCTTCCCTTAGCCATAGGATCGGATATAGAAGATTTATATATTATATGCACCTAACTATCTATCATGACTTGGTAGCTCAGTGGTTAGCACTTTTGCTTTGTAGCTTTTAGGTCCCGAGTTCAAATCCCATGAAGACCAAACCTGATTCTACTTTTCTTCTTCCCTTAGCCTTAGCATCGGTATAAAAGATTTATATATTATATGCACATTATTAGGAATCGTGACTTGGTAGCTCAGTGGTTAGCACTTATGCTTTGGAGATTTTAGGTCCTGAGTTCAAATCCCATAAAAACCAAACCTCATTCTACTTTTCTTCTTCCCTTAGCCATAGGATCGGATATAGAAGATTTATATATTATATGCAAAACATTACCAGTCATGACTTGGTAGCTCAGTGGTTAGCACTTTTGCCTGGGAGCTTTTAGGATCCTGGGTTCAAATCCCATGAAGATCAAACTTGATTCTCCTTTTCTTCTTCCCTTATCCAAAGGATCAGATATAGAAGATTTATATATTATATGCACATCATTACCAATAATGACTTGGTGGTAGCTCAGTGGTTAGCACTTTTGCTTTGGAGCTTTTAGGTCCTGAGTTCAAATCTCATGAAGACCAAATCTGATTCTACTTTTCTTCTTCCAATATCCATAGGATTGGATATAGAAGATTCATATATTATATGCACCTTGCCATCTATCATGACTTGGTAGCTCAGTGGTTTGCATTTTTGCTTTGGAGCTTTTAGGTCCTGGGTTCAAATCCCATGAAGACCAACTCTGATTCTGCTTTTCTTGTTCCCTTATCCATAGGATCAGATATAAAAGATTTATAAATTACATATACACCTCACTATCTATCATGACTTGGTAGCTCAGTGGTTAGCACTTTTGCTTTGGAGCTTTTAGGTCCTGAGTTCAAATCCCATGAAGACCAAACCTGTTTCTACTTTTCTTCTCCCCTTAGCTATACGATCGGATATAGAAGATTTATATATTATATGCACATCATTACCTATTGTGACTTGGTAGCTCAGTGGTTAGCACTTTTGCTTTGGAGTTTTTAGGTCCCGGGTTCAAATCCCATAGAGGACAGATATAAATGTTCTCTTATTTCCTATATCCACAGGATGGGAGAAACCCTGCAAAAAGATTTAGAGGCTCAAGAATTGTCATTTTTTAATAGGTAAGACTTTGCCTCCTCTGTGAAGCTTCACTAGAAGATCCCTCAACAAGACACGAGGAGTCACTGCTGAACGAAGACTGATAATTACATGGATAACAATGTTTTTTCTTTTTTTGAAGACATAAAAGATAGTGATTTTATTAACATTTACAAAAAAAAAAAAGACAATATAGAAGATTTATATATTTTCTTTTTTTTTTAGTAGTGAGACCAATAATCCCAATAGCTCAGTGGTTAGTACTTTTGCTTTGGAGCTTTTGGGTCCTGGGTTCAAATCCCATGAAGACCAGACTCAACTCCTTTTCTTCGTTTATCCATAGGATCGGAGAAATTCTGCCGAAATCTCAGGGTCCCGGCCTCCTCGTCTGCCCAATCTCCCATTGGCGCCTCTTCATTAGCGGCGGTTTCGGGCTTCACGGTGTAAAAAGTTGCATTTTACAATTCCTCACGCCCCGTATATATACAAAGTGATAAGAAAAACTAAGCACACGGGAATTATTCATCATTTTAGGTTTTTGTTTTGTAATTTTTTTGTCCAGATTTAATTTTTAGCTTTTGTCATTTGAAACAAACTCATTAAAATAGCGCCAAGGCATGAAAAATTTGGCGCAAATTCAAAAATCTGACCATTTTTGAGAGGCTAGAAAGCCCCAACCCAGCATGGATCCCAAGCATTTGGGAGGGGCGTAGGACCCGGATTGGGTTGGTCAATGCCGTCCTCCATTCACATGGGACCTTCTGGACCAATCCTGACCAGAAAACTCAGGTGAGGCTGGAAAACTAACTGAAAAGCCAACCCCAACCCTTCCAGAGAGCAGTCTGCCCGGATCTCCTGGAGAGAGAGGTAGGTCAGGGGACGCTCCTGAGGCCACGTGCTCCAGCATAGACCGGCTCAGCTCGGGGAGGAACATGCAGTTTATTTCTACTCTTAAAGCCTGACATTAAGGATATTTTATGTCTTATTTGCTGCAGAAATAAGGTGTTTTGTGTTCCTATTTTCTTAGAAATGTGTAAGTGAATTTTGACCTTTTATGGTGCATTTTGAGTTTATGCTTTATAGACTGATAATAAGGATGTTTCGTGTATAATTTGCTATGGAAATAAGATGTGTTAAGTTTCTATTTTCTTAGGAATGTGTGTAATGAACCCCAAACATTTTACTTACTCTGGGGCATTTATACTCCAATTTTTGGAGCCCAAACTCTAAGATCTTCTTCTCATTTTTAGTAGGACTTGAAAAATGTCTGCTACAAAAATCACTGATTCTACCCTTACAGGTGAGTGCTGGCTTGTTTGGCTGTTCTGAGGGTCACATTTCACACAATGAGTAATTAAAATATAATATGAGGGGTGCGGTATCTAAAGTGTATAGTGAAGGAATCGCACAACAAAAGTATCAAGTCTCCACATACCATATAGAGTCCACAATGGTCGGCATTAAGGCTTGTCTTCTCAATCCAAATTGGTAAAAAGTGTGTAAACGCCTCCAGGAGCCACCACAACGACTGGAGGAACCTGGGTCAATGTTTTAAAGAAAATGTGCTGTACCCCCAAAGTATGTGTGGAACATGGAAATATACTAATTTCCATATTCCTTACATATTCTTGGGTAGGATTCATAGAATAACGTAGACCTCAGGTATATCGGGCTAAATACACAAGAAAAATACATAAAACAAGGAGCTGAAATGTTCAGGAAAATGTGGTCTCATTAACACCAAGAGGATTTAGGGTCCAGCTGCTCTCAGGCTCCAATCGGGTGCGGTTACTTGTAATATTCCCACCAAACGACCAACGTTGATGCCGTCCAGATGTGTAGGTGCCACTTGGATGTAGGTTAGAACTTCTTGGGGATTTGTTTTGAGATTTTAACGTATTACATATAGAAAACCCAACTCAAAATAACATCTACAAACACACAAGCAAATGCACACATTCCCTATAACTGCCAACCACACCCATAATTAGAAACTAGTAGTCACACCCTAGCCATAACTGGTGGCCATGGCACAGCTGCACTCAGTGGTCGGCAGTGTTGGAGAACATTGTCCAAGCTCTAAGCTTGCTGGTAACTCATAGGGCAAGGCTGTGGTTGTGGGTATGTAACAACTATGCAATTGTTTTATATTTACCAACTTATTACTTTTGTCTTGGAGCAGAAAGGTGGTTATTAAATGTTGTTCCAGTCATTAATTTGTTGAAACTCTGTTAGCTGCTGGTCAGTACCGGACGATGTCCTACACGTGGTTATAAATGCAGCACTAAACATTGTGTGACTATTTTCTAAGGGAAAACCCCTTCAGACGCTCAATAAAGCAGAAAGGGGAAGCCCCAGAAGAAGCGTGAGCAGGGGAAACCTTATCCCACCCCAATGAAGAAGCTGCAGGGTTCAGACAAATTGTGAATACCGGCTCCGTGTGCTCGTCTGCAGTGTGGACAGGTGCCGGAGCTGCCTTTCATTGCATGTGTTATGTTGGTCCCTAAAACAGACCAAAGTTCATGAATTACTCTTTGAATCTTTATTTTAATGAGCGTTTAGTCATTTTGTTGGATTTTTCTAACAAATGTTTTGCTGCATTCTTTCCCTGTAGATTTCATTTGTCATGATTTTCCAAAATTGTATGTTATTGGGTGAAAAAAAATTGCCGCAATCTCCATTATAAAAAATGCCTCTTGCTAGCACTGCTGCCACAATTCTTGAAAATTTCTGGAAAGGTAAAGTAACATGATGAAATTGCACTGCATATAGAATTATTTTTTGCCATACTTTTTGTGAATTTGTCAGAACTGGAGCAAAAAATGCAGTTCAGTTGTATTGTGTGAATGTCCTTGAAGCTTGGGGGTGATAACTGCACTGTTTAGTACAAGCTGTTACTATTGCGGTCACTTTGTCAATGTAAGACTGGGTTTACTTAAGGTTGGGTTTTTTCACACACAGACACCTATCTCTTTTATAAAGGAAAAATAAAATCCACACATTAGTATCAGCCAGAAAAGGCTCTTGTGACCTCAGGTGTGGTTGCTTTTGGCTTTCTTACCATGCCTAGCAATTACATCACATCACATTGTATAGCACAGCTATTTAGAGGAGACTATCATAGTCTGTATAAAAGCCCAGGCAAGGAATGCAGCAGCTGCTTTATAATTAATCTGAGTAGTAAGATATTATGTCTCTCTTGCAGTATACGGAGGATGATTTTATAACACGGGGCGGAGTGGTAGATTAGTTTTTGTTTTTTGTTTTTTTTTTTTTCCTTCACCTGCTGGCCAGCCAATGCTCCTTTCTAACATTTCTATGGACAAAGTGATCCACCCCCTCCCCTGATACCCAGTGCCCCCATTTTACCTGCATGTGACTACACCTGAGTGAGGGATTAATACTATGCCAGGGGAGGCTGAGCTGCAGCCGCACAGTCAAACGTATGTCTTTTTGTATAATTTGGTAGTCTCCTGAATTTGACTAAATATTTAATTGTCTTTTCTGATTGTAAACTGTATTGGTCATTTATTGGGTTATTAGCTAATCACACGTGTATACGCCTTTAAGACTGATTCTGAGTAATGGAACCTTGTGAATTTTAAATTGTAACTGTCATTTCTGGAGAACCTGCAGTAACTGACTGTTGGCCTCTGGCTCCGCCTCCTCACTGACTGTTGGCCTCTAGCTCCGCCCCCTCCATAGATGCCAGTTATAGCCTTGTATTAGTATCTGTTCTCACTGAATGTACATTTTTACATGAGAATTTAAGTTACAGCTCAGTCCAGGAGAAGAAAGACGACGTCTCAGGTAAGACACTTTAGAAAGCTAATTATTTACATGTGTATAATTAAATTCACAAGGCATTAATATAATATAGTGGCTGGAAGAATGTTGTCAATTGAACCACATTTGTATTTTAAGGAAGGGCGACCTAGTAAGGTGACAAGTACACGCTTAATAATACTCAAAGTCATAAAGTAGAGAGGAAAAATGTTGGCTTGGTGTTTTGTTTTTTGTTTTTTTTGTTTAAAACCCACAGGGTTTGCTAATAGGAAAGATCTCCACAGTTGCAGACACGTGACTGTCCATTGTGGCGTAAAACCAATTCTACTTGGGCCACAAGGCAGCTAGACTTGTAATAGAAATTGCATATCAAAGTGTAGACCGCAAAAAAGGTAAAATCTCCACAATTATTCTAGGCACCCAATGAGGCCTAACGTAATCGTGTATGTGACATAACTATTGAACAATGGTAAATTGCCAATGAAAGGTCTATGGAAATGATTAAACTCATGTTTCGCCTTTGCTTTTTCAAGAGGTGTAACTAAGTAAATATCCTGCTAGATATATAGGGATGGCACTGCTCAAAGGACTCTGACTGACCACCAACATGCGCATGCATTTTGCGGCCCTGACTCTCCATTGATTCTATGATGGCTTCACACTTGGAGGTGCGCATGTCTGTGACGTCATTGGGAGTTTTCTCCCTAACATGCAATCTTCCCCCTGAATGCCGGATATGTGAAACAAACCTTTCCAGAGCCGGCCACTCCACGCATGCGCTAACAAATCGATGGTCATTAATTTATTTACCTATTGAGTAAGCACTAACTTTATTGCTCCCCTTGAAAAAGCATAGGCGAAACGTGCATTGGCACTTTGATTTATCCCTGTTCATTCTACAAAAGTTCAATAGTTACCATGTCACATACATGATTGGGTGACGTCTCATCTAATACCTACATTAAGTTATTGCCTTTAATGCTGTTTGCACTTTGGATGTCACCATTTCCATCTTAGATCTACTTGCATTTTGTGACCCCCTGTAACTTTATTTACCACAAGTAACCTATAAATTGCTTTTTATCCCACAATGTATAGTTGCAAATGCCTGCAACTTATCGGATTTTTTTTTTTCTTTTTTAGCCTGACTCATGTGGATTTTATTTACATGTGTTAATATCTTTTCTAGACAACTGAGTATAAAGGACTGGTCACTAGCTCCTCCCCTCTGACTAACTCCTCCCCCAAATAAAAAGATAGTATTCTGCCATCTCAGTATTAGTAAAATCTGTCCAAACAGAGTGTACATTATAACTGTAAAGTTACAGCTCAGCTGTGGAGAAGGAAGACTAAGGTAAGATACTTTATATAGTTACTTTATTTTGAGACCTAAAGATGTAAAATGTGGAGAAAAGAACCATTGTGATCATGTGACCATGAGGGAAAAAAACTTGATTAGTGTAAAACTTCACGTTTAATAAAACGTATGCATTAATACCGGGCATTACAAATTGTAATAGGAATGTGGAAACTTACAATCTTTAAACCCAATAGACTGTTGTAAGGAACAATGGGATAAATTCCATGTATTGTTGCTTTAGATCTGAGAATTACCTGATGCATGAAAAAATTATGTTGATAGATGATTATTTGTATTTTTTTCACTGCTGTTAACCACTTAGATTCTGCTGTCAATCTCTTACAGAAGCGCACAAACCAGCAGGCTGCTGATGGATGACCTGTAACTAAACTAACACCAATGGCTACATCTGAGCAAATTGATAAAGCCCCTGGGCTGGATGACATTCACCCATGGATATTGAGGGAGTTCAGCTTGATCATTGACAGACCACTATATCTAGTCTTCTTAGACTCTTCTGCCACCGGGTTGGAGGAGGCTGCAATGGACCCGATATCTCTGCAAGGCAAGAAGTTGGATCCAGGCCATCACCATTCGGTAAGTTAAACTGATGTCAAATTAGAGAGAACCTGCAGGAATATATTGTAAAAAATATAATTAATGGACAGCCAGCAGGAAACTAGAGATTGCGTATACCTAACATGCAGGGTTTCCATGAGGAAGAGTGGAATCTGGATGTTGGTTGTGGCTGATGGAATCTGGTTGGAGTCTACAAAGGTGTGTGTGTGTGTGTGTGTGTCCTCTGCCACTAAAGATTAAGAGGTGTGGAGTTTTCACTATTTATATAATCTATCAATGCTCAAGGGGTGACTGCTGGACCGGGAAATGTGCTAAGGGCTCCATATTCTGCGTGGGGGTTCTTCTGTGGGGGGAGAATTGGGCTGTGTACTCAGTCTTTTGTTGCAGAAATTTCTGCATCTGTCAGAACAATAAACACTTTTTTGCTTATGTTTTCTATGCACTTTTTTTTTTTTTTTTGTTTGGGGGGGGGGAGAATTGACATGCTATGCAGATTTAATTCTGCGCTCTGCAAGGGGTGTGGGGGGGGGGGGAAGCAGCATGCGCACAATGCACGAGGAGGGAATGTACTGTGGTGACATCAGGTGTGTTATGGTGACATCAGGTGTGGTGTGTGTGTGTTTATACCATGTACTGTGTAAACACTATACTGTGTGTGTGGGGGGGGAATGTACTGTGGGGACATTATACTGTGTATGGAGGTAATATACTGGTGAAAACATTATACTGTCTGTGGAGGTAATATACTGTAGGTATATTATACTGTGTGTGTGGTGGGAATGTACTGTGGGGACATTGTACTGTAGGGACATTATACTGTGTGTGGGGGGGAATGTACTGTGGGGACATTATACTGTGTGTGGGGGGAATGTACTGTGGGGACATTATACTGTGTGTGGGGGGAATGTACTGTGGGGACATTATACTGTGTGTGGGGGGAATGTACTGTGGGGACATTATACTGTGTGTGGGGGGAATGTACTGTGGGGACATTATACTGTGTGTGGGGGGAATGTACTGTGGGGACATTATACTGTGTGTGGGGGGAATGTACTGTGGGGACATTATACTGTGTGTGGGGGGAATGTACTGTGGGGACATTATACTGTGTGTGGGGGGAATGTACTGTGGGGACATTATACTGTGTGTGGGGGGAATGTACTGTGGGGACATTATACTGTGTGTGGGAGGAATGTACTGTGGGGACATTATACTGTGTGTGGGGGGGAATGTACTGTGGGGACATTGTACTGTAGGGACATTATACTGTGTGTGGGGGGGAATGTACTGTGGGGACATTATACTGTGTGTGGGGGGAATGTACTGTGGGGACATTATACTGTGTGTGGGGGGAATGTACTGTGGGGACATTATACTGTGTGTGGGGGGAATGTACTGTGGGGACATTATACTGTGTGTGTGGGGGGAATGTACTGTGGGGACATTATACTGTGTGTGGGGGAATGTACTGTGGGGACATTATACTGTGTGTGGGGGCAATGTACTGTGGGGACATTATACTGTGTGTGGGGGAATGTACTGTGGGGACATTATACTGTGTGTGGGGGGAATGTACTGTGGGGACATACTGTGTGTGTGTGTGTGGACTGGGGAGGCATTATACGGTGTGTGGGGGGGGGGGGGTGGACTGTGGGGAGCAGTGGCATAGTTAAGGGTTCAGCTCGGGGGGGGTGAAACATCTGAGTGGGCCCCTTACCAGGTAACCATAATAACTACGGTGGCACAGACTAATCGTGGCTTTAGTGGAACCTCAGCAAATGACACTGATATATTACCGCTATATGGTGACTATATAGTGGTAGGTATCTGTCCTGCAGCATATACAAGAGATTACAGTACAGATATAGATGGTGACTTACAGCTGACGTTCTTTCAGATGGGATTATTCACTTTTTCCATCTGGCCCAGACCGACATGACAACTTCTTCCAGCCACAACTCTTCTACAGAGATTACAACAGACGTGACTTCTCACATTTCTGGCACCGTCCACATCTAATCCCAACCTGCACAAACTCTCCATCCTGCAGTCACCCCAATACTGCTGCCGTATGTGCCCCTATTACTACACCTGCTGTGTGGCACAATAAGAGCGCTCCTCTTACTGCCCCTCATGTTAATACCACCACCACTGTGCACTACACATATTAATGCCACCACTGTGCCCTTTACATGGTAGAATTGCCCCCTAGAAAATATTAATGCCCTGTGTAAGTGCCTGAGAAAAGTGCTCACACATTACTCCTAGAAAGTAATAGAACCCCCAGTGTGCCTGTGATGGTCACAATACCCAGAGTGCCCCTAGAACCACAACAATGCTTAAGTGTCCACTTAAAAGTTAATAATGGCCCCCAATGTACAGCTCCTCTATACACAGTATGATGGACCCACAGCTCCCCCAAACAATGGTGCACACTGTATAATGTCCACCACAGTAACCGACACACTGATTAATTGTTCCCACAGCAGCCCCTATATTGTATAATGGCTTCAATAGTAGCCCCCCACACTGTATGAGGGCCCCCAAAGTAGTACCCACAGTATGACAGCTCCCACACTGTATAAAGGCCCCCCCATTAGCTTCCACACTGTATAATGACTCCTACATTACCTTCCACACTGTATAAAGGCTCCTCACCCTGTATGTGCCCCCCACACAAGTGGCATAACTAGAGTCCGCTGGACCCCGATGCAATATTGACATGTTTGTCATGTGTACGGGCCCTTGCAGCTTTGTAAATCCTATAAAGACATGTGTTGCACCCCCTTCATGATGTAATAATGTCCCCCATCCTGGTATATCTAGTATGTCCCCAGCCTGGGCTCCATGCTAGTATATATGGGCCTCTACCCTAGGCCCCATGCTAGTGTATCTACAGTATATTTAGTCTTGAGTTTAGGGATTTGGTTGCCTTATACATTTAGTTTAACCCTACGCTGATTATACATACATACGCACACACGCTGTAGTGCCCGGGATAACTGTCTGTTTCTGTCTCTTCCTCAGTCTCCCCACAGACATCATATTACCTCACACATAAGCTTCTTATACTAACAATTTATTTTCTTCATATAGCAACCAATCACAGCTGCTATTAATAACCTGTAGCTTCCACCTCCATTCAGTTAAATGGAGGCAGGTTTGTTTTTTTGTTTATATAGAATTACTGTAAAGCGCAGGGTTAAATTTTCCGGTTAAAACAGACTATGATGCTCCCTGACTGACATGGAGTGTCTGTGCAAAATTTCGGGATTGTAAATGCGATGGTGCGGATTCCTTTAACACATACATACATACATACATACATACATACATACATACATACATACATACATACATGGCTTTATATATTTTATTTTTTCAATGTTACATTGGGGTAGACACAATCTGATCACCTCTTGTGTTGAGGCATCTGGGCGTTGAGGGGACAATCTTTGGCTTTTCCACCACATTCGTGTTTACCAGTCATATTTAAACTTTTATATTTTTATCGCATGTGAACCTGGATGCCACATCGGAAATGGGGTAATGTCAGTTGCCGTGTGGGCCGATGCATGGAATAAGCAGGCGGCTCTCCCATTATGCTAATTTGTGCAGTTAGTGGACCTTTGACATACCACTTATCATACTCCTAAGCAGTGGAGGCCTGTTACTCCATACTTGTGGAGGGCACTGTGTGGGGGTGTCATACTGTGGGGGAATATGTTGTGGGAGCGTCACTCCCGGTGTGGAGAGGTTTCTTACTGTGTGATGGAACGTGTTCTACTCTAGGGGGGACTGTAGAGTGGGGATATCACATAGTGAGGGGGAAATGGACTGTGAGGATGTCCTACCGTGTGTCGGTCAATATGCTGTGGGTCATTTGTATTGTGAAGACATTATGGGGTGTTGGGGTTTGTACTATGAGGGCTTTATTCTGTTTGGGAGGGGGAACTGTACAGTGGGTACACTATTTCTCACTTATATAGCACTAATAATTGGACAGTGCTATTGACATTATCTTCAGGGGTTCTTTATTGTGTGGTTCACTTGTACTGTAGAGACACGCACTATGGGGGAACTATATAGAGTGAGGGGGGAAATTAGTGTCACTGTAAATGCAATACGCTGTGTGGTTGACGATACTGTAGGGAGGATTTTACTGTGTGCCAATAAAGTGGTACCATACTATGTGGGAATATTAATGGACCTTACTAGAGGCAATTTTTATTTATTTGGTGTGGCACTTTTTTATATTTCATGGTTATTTGCTCTCCTAACCTCCAAACAACTTTGTCCACTGATGCGGCAGAATTTCTCCTAGTGAGGACCATGAATAGACACTTTATAGGCTCCTAGGAGGTCCTCCCTGCAGTACATACAATCTGATCAGTCCGGTACTGGAGAACCTACAACGTCCAGGCTCCTGGGCGCTACTATCTGCCATCCATACAGTCTGGTCAGCAGAAGCCCCCGCAATGCAGGGGGTCCTAGGATGTATTTACTCCAGGAAGTCCTACCTGTAGCCCATACTATGTAGACAGTCCAGTACTGAGGTGCTTGCAATGTACGGGCTCCAAGAGGTCTGATCATTTATGGGCTTCGAGGTCCTTTCCACAGACCATACAATGTAGTCAGTCCCATACTGCGGTGTACATGGCATGAAATTGCCGCACCATGACATGTACACCAGCATCTCTCAAAGTTAGGGCTGATTACATTGTATGGTCTGTGGAGAGGAACTCTTGGAAACCCATAAATGATCAGATCTCCTAGGAGCCCGTACATTGCAGGCACCTCAGTACTGGATGTCTACAATAGTATGGGCTCCAAGTAGGACCTCCTGGAGTAAATACATCCTAGGACTCCCTGCATTGTGGGGGCTTCTGCTGACCAGACTGAATAGATGGCAGATAGTAGTGCCCAGGAGCCTGGACATTGAACGGCCCGGTCTGAAGAACCTACAGACTGTATCTAAGGCATTGAGGATCTCCTCCTAGGAGCCCATAAACACTAGGACCTCCATCAAGGAGCCAATATATTCAATAGTTGCTGGAAGAGAGTCAAACAGCGCCACATAGTGCAATAAATCAAATACATGATGGAGATGTGTTTAATCAGTGGGGGACGTGCTCACCTTCTGGGGTTGTGGAATTACTTGCACAGCCCTGGTGAAGGCTGGTAGGATTGTGCTCAGTCACCTGCTGCTCCTTCCTGAGCAATAGTGGAGAAATAAGACCGATGTACCAGAATGTACATCCTAGTGTAGGACTCGGGCGCCACTAATAATAAAGGTCTATAGAAGAGAATATAGTCAGGGCTCCTTTACTGGGAAATTTTTCACTACATGTTTCCACACAACTGGTATCTTCATCAGGGCAGGTGCAGTAACAGAGCACAGATATGGGAGGGTAAGTCGTAACAAAGCTCCAAATGTGGGGCCCTGGGGTGTAATTAGAACAATGGAGGGAATCAGTGCAATAATCGTACAGGCTGTTTGATATTACACCAGAATAAATGTAACTGTAATGACAAGCGAGGAAAGGAGCCAGAGAAAGATGGGTGGAGAGGGGAGAATGGAGCCAGAGAAAGATGGGTGGAGGGGGAAGAATGGAGCCAGAGAAAGATGGGCAGAGAGGGGAGAATGGAGCCAGAGAAAGATGGGCAGAGAGGGGAGAATGGAGCCAGAGAAAGATGGGCAGAGAGGGGAGAATGGAGCCAGAGAAAGATGGGTAGAGAGGGAGGAAAGGAGCCAGAGAAAGATGGGTGGAGAGGGAAGAATGGACCCAGAGAAAGATGGGTGGATAGGGGAGAATGGAGCCAGAGAAAGATGGGTGGAGAGGGGAGAATGGAGCCAGAGAAAGATGGGTGGAGAGGGAAGAATGGAGCCAGAGAAAGATGGGTGGAGAGGGGAGAATGGAGCCAGAGAAAGATGGGTGGAGAGGGGAGGATGGAGCCAGAGAAAGGTGGGTGGAGAGGGGAGAATGGAGCCAGAGAAAGATGGGTGGAGAGGGGAGGATGGAGCCAGAGAAAGGTGGGTGGAGAGGGGAGAATGGAGCCAGGTGAATTTTGTTAAAGTAATATTCCCATAATACAATGTTACCTACAAAACATAAAGTCTCCACAGTACTTTGCACTGCTACAAAAAAACTCTGAATACAGTTCTTTGTATCCTTAAAATCACTGACCTGGTGAAGGGAGCTGGCCCTCACTTTTCCTATGCACAATGTAATAACGATCAAGTCAGAATGAAATATATATTTAATTCTAGCTTGATCTTTATTACAATGAATTTGAGAACTGCTTACCCAGACTCCATGTGGGAATCAGATAATCATGGAGCCTGATGCGCGTTTCGCTTGGGCTTTTTCAGGGAAGGCTTCTCATGCTCTGACTGCATGGTTAAAGCCTTTTAACATCACCACTCCATTTGGAATATTCATAAGTCAGTGGACTGTTACATTTTTCACATTTCATATTGTCCATATGTGTTACCATGTGTGGGACAATAAAGTGGCACCATACAGTGTGGGGGAACAACTAATGTGCCTCACAAGGAGCAAGATTACTGTGGGGGGATATTTACAGAATTTGGTGGTGCTTGGAGAGCGACTTGGCATGGTGTGGCAATTTTATGCTTATTCACTCCCCTAACATCGCCCAGTTAAGGACCCCCCCCCCTTCCCCAAATAATATAGTATCATTCCTCCTTGTGAGGCCCACGAATATTCCCACACAGTATGGCACCACTTTATTCCCCTTCACATATGGGGGACATCATACTGTTAGGGAAATGTGCTGAGATGAGCAAATACACTGTGTAGGGGGCTCTTTGGGGCACATAAAAGGGGAGATTCTGTAGGGGAACTATACCGTGTGAGAGGGAGACTGCGGGGGACACAGCAGCAATATCACAAGGGAGGGGAACATTTTAAAGGCTTGGTCAAGACCAGGGGAGTGACTTTGCTTTGTGTCAAGTTTATGCTAATTTACCCACCTAGTCTCACCCAGTTCTTCATATGTCCACACTACAGTATTCCCGCTCTTAGTGAGGCCTATTAGTCCAGTACTGGAGCACCTAGAATGTATGGGATCCTAGGAGGTCTGCAGTACATACAATCTGAGCAGTCCGGTACTGGAGCACCTACAATGTCCGGCCTCCTGGGCACTATCATCTGCCATCCATACAGTCTGGTCAGCAGAAGCCCCCACAATGCAGGGAGTCCTAGGATGTATTTACTCCAGGAGGTCCTACCTGCAGACCATACTATGTAGACAGTCCAGTACTCGGGTGCCTGGAATGTACGGGCTCCAAGAGGTCTGATCATTTATGGGCTTCTATGAGGTCCTCACCACAGACCATGCAATGTAGTCAGTCCCATACTGTGGTGTACATGCCATGGTGCGGCAACTTTAACTTTTGTCATGTAAATTATACATAATCTCTGACCACCACCAAGGAGCCCATATATTCCAATAGTTGCTGGAAAAGATGAGACACAGCGCTACGTAATGTAACAAACACAATACACACAAACACAATACACAGTGGCGATGTGTAACTTATTGGGGGACGCGCTCACCTTCTGGGGTTGTGGAATTACTGGCATAGCCCTGGTGAAGGCTTGTAGGATTGTGCTCTGTCATCTGCTGCTCCTTCCTGAGCGATGGTGGAGAAACAAGACCACGGGATACACCATAGAAAGTGCAGGACCCGGGCGCTGCTAATGAGGGTCTAAAGAGAAGAATATAGTCAGGGTCCTTTACTACCTGTCCACACAACTAGTGTCTTCATCAGGGCAGGTGCAGTAACAGCACAGACATGGGGGTTAAGTGGTGAAAAAGCTCCAAATGTGGGGCCCTGGGGTGTAATTAGCACAATGGAGGGAATTGGTGCAATAATATTCATAACTAATTATCAAACTGCCTGTAACCTTAATTACAAGAGGGAGGAAAGCAGCCAGAGAAATATGGTTGGAGAGGGGAGAATGGAGCCAGAGAAAGATGGCTGGAGAGGGGAGAATGGAGCCAGAGAAAGATGGGTGGAGAGGGGAGCAAAGGAGCCAGAGAAAGATGGCTGGAGAGGGGAGCAAAGGAGCCAGAGAAAGATGGCTGGAGAGGGGAGAATGGAGCCAGAGAAAGATGGCTGGAGAGGGGAGCAAAGGAGCCAGAGAAAGATGGCTGGAGAGGGGAGAATGGAGCCAGAGAAAGATGGCTGGAGAGGGGAGCAAAGGAGCCAGAGAAAGATGGCTGGAGAGGGGAGGATGGAGCCAGAGAAAGATGGGTGGAGAGGGGAGCAAAGGAGCCAGAGAAAGATGGCTGGAGAGGGGAGCAAAGGAGCCAGAGAAAGATGGCTGGAGAGGGGAGAATGGAGCCAGAGAAAGATGGCTGGAGAGGGGAGCAAAGGAGCCAGAGAAAGATGGCTGGAGAGGGGAGCAAAGGAGCCAGAGAAAGATGGCTGGAGAGGGGAGAATGGAGCCAGAGAAAGATGGCTGGAGAGGGGAGCAAAGGAGCCAGAGAAAGATGGCTGGAGAGGGGAGAATGGAGCCAGAGAAAGATGGCTGGAGAGGGGAGCAAAGGAGCCAGAGAAAGATGGCTGGAGAGGGGAGAATGGAGCCAGAGAAAGATGGCTGGAGAGGGGAGAATGGAGCCAGAGAAAGATGGGTGGAGAGGGAGGAAAGCAGCCAGAGAAAGATGGGTGGAGAGGGGAGCAAAGGAGCCAGAGAAAGATGGCTGGAGAGGGGAGAATGGAGCCAGAGAAAGATGGCTGGAGAGGGGAGAATGGAGCCAGAGAAAGATGGCTGGAGAGGGGAGCAAAGGAGCCAGAGAAAGATGGCTGGAGAGGGGAGAATGGAGCCAGAGAAAGATGGGTGGAGAGGGAGGAAAGCAGCCAGAGAAATATGGTTGGAGAGGGGAGAATGGAGCCAGAGAAAGATGGCTGGAGAGGGGAGAATGGAGCCAGAGAAAGATGGCTGGAGAAGGAGGAAAGGAGCCAGAGAAAGATGGCTGGAGAGGGGAGCAAAGGAGCCAGAGAAAGATGGCTGGAGAGGGGAGAATGGAGCCAGAGAAAGATGGCTGGAGAGGGGAGGATGGAGCCAGAGAGAGATGGGTGGAGTGGGAGGAAAGCAGCCAGAGAAAGATGGGTGGAGAGGGAGGAAAGGAGCCAGAGAAAGATGGCTGGAGAGGGGAGAATGGAGCCAGAGAAAGATGGCTGGAGAGGGGAGAATGGAGCCAGAGAAAGATGGCTGGAGAGGGGAGAATGGAGCCAGGGAAAGGTGGCTGGAGAGGGGAGAATGGAGCCAGGGAAAGGTGGCTGGAGAGGGGAGAATGGAGCCAGAGAGAGATGGGTGGAGTGGGAGGAAAGCAGCCAGAGAAAGATGGGTGGAGAGGGAGGAAAGGAGCCAGAGAAAGATGGCTGGAGAGGGGAGAATGGAGCCAGAGAAAGATGGCTGGAGAGGGGAGCAAAGGAGCCAGAGAAAGATGGCTGGAGAGGGGAGAATGGAGCCAGAGAAAGATGGCTGGAGAGGGGAGAATGGAGCCAGAGAAAGATGGGTGGAGAGGGAGGAAAGCAGCCAGAGAAAGATGGGTGGAGAGGGGAGCAAAGGAGCCAGAGAAAGATGGCTGGAGAGGGGAGAATGGAGCCAGAGAAAGATGGCTGGAGAGGGGAGAATGGAGCCAGAGAAAGATGGCTGGAGAGGGGAGCAAAGGAGCCAGAGAAAGATGGCTGGAGAGGGGAGAATGGAGCCAGAGAAAGATGGGTGGAGAGGGAGGAAAGCAGCCAGAGAAATATGGTTGGAGAGGGGAGAATGGAGCCAGAGAAAGATGGCTGGAGAGGGGAGAATGGAGCCAGAGAAAGATGGCTGGAGAAGGAGGAAAGGAGCCAGAGAAAGATGGCTGGAGAGGGGAGCAAAGGAGCCAGAGAAAGATGGCTGGAGAGGGGAGAATGGAGCCAGAGAAAGATGGCTGGAGAGGGGAGGATGGAGCCAGAGAGAGATGGGTGGAGTGGGAGGAAAGCAGCCAGAGAAAGATGGGTGGAGAGGGAGGAAAGGAGCCAGAGAAAGATGGCTGGAGAGGGGAGAATGGAGCCAGAGAAAGATGGCTGGAGAGGGGAGAATGGAGCCAGAGAAAGATGGCTGGAGAGGGGAGAATGGAGCCAGGGAAAGGTGGCTGGAGAGGGGAGAATGGAGCCAGGGAAAGGTGGCTGGAGAGGGGAGAATGGAGCCAGAGAGAGATGGGTGGAGTGGGAGGAAAGCAGCCAGAGAAAGATGGGTGGAGAGGGAGGAAAGGAGCCAGAGAAAGATGGCTGGAGAGGGGAGAATGGAGCCAGAGAAAGATGGCTGGAGAGGGGAGGATGGAGCCAGAGAAAGATGGCTGGAGAGGGGAGAATGGAGCCAGAGAGAGATGGGTGGAGTGGGAGGAAAGCAGCCAGAGAAAGATGGGTGGAGAGGGAAGAATGGAGCCAGAGAAAGATGGGTGGAGAGGGAAGAATGGAGCCAGAGAAAGATGGCTGGAGAGGGGAGAATGGAGCCAGAGAAAGATGGCTGGAGAGGGAAGAATGGAGCCAGAGAAAGATGGGTGGCGAGGGGAGAATGGAGGCAGAGAAAGATGGGTGGAGAGGGGAGGAAAGCGGCCAGAGAAAGATGGCTGGAGAGGGAGGAAAGCAGCCAGGTGAGGAATTTAGTATTAATGTCCCAACAATAGTGTCACCTACACAGCAAAGTAAAGTCCACGCAATAGAAATTACCCCCAATCACACGGTATAATGTCCCCACAGTACTGTGCATCCCTACTCTCTGTATGGTGTGTGCTGTGGGGACATTATGCTGTGATCAGCATTATATTGTGGGGAGTCTTTGAGGACGTGTGGTCAGGGCATTGTACTGTAATCTAAGGAAATCTTATTTGTGGTACCATACTGTGGGAATATTAATTGACCTCACTAGGAGTATTGATGGCCTGGTAGGCTAGTGGAGTGACTTGGCATGGTGCGGCATTATCAATTTCATGCTAATACATTCTCCTAGACTCGCCCAGTTCTGTCCTTGCTACATCCTCACCTCATTGCTCCTAGTGAGGCCCAGCAATATTCCCACACAGTATGGCGCCACTTCTCTCACCAGACACTGTACGATGTTTCTCTCCACCTCCACAGTACTCTCTCTCTCTCACACTATGATGCCCTCAGTTCTCCACACTGTATTGTGGCCAAAATCCCTCGTCTCATCACACCTTAAGTGCCTAGAAATTATGGGCTCTTAGGAGGTCGTTCCTGCAGTATATAGAATTTGGGGGAGGAATGGGCTGTGGGGATATCAGGTTAACGTGGCACCCTTGGGCTTCAGGCGCCACAGGGTATTACTCCACTTTTCAGGGTCGGGAGGGGGTTAACCTGCCGATGCCTTCACAAAAAACACACAAACAGCAGGTGCTTACTCACAGGTGGGTGGACTAGGGCAGACAGGGTGGCCAGCCATCACAAAACATGGGATTACCCAGTCGCTAGGGCAACCACTGGGGGCGGCACCACATGGGGTAGAAGTGGGAGCAACCAACACACTTTTTAGACAGAACCTTCCTGGGCACAGCTTGGGACAACACCTAGCACTGACACCTGGAATTAGTTTCTGTTGCGCCCCTGAAACAATGGGGGGGCTACAAGGTTCTGCATCCCCACCAGGATGCAGGGCCTACCCCCTTAGGGACCCAAAAGCCCAGGTAATCCCAGTTTTTCCCCAACAATCCCCCATACAATGGTACTTAGCTAGGGTGGGACCAATGGATGGCCGCCTAGAGGTGGGGCTAATCCAGTCCACTAGTTGACCAGGTGGGAGGGGCAGACTGGAGAGTAGCCAGTGAGTTGACAGCAGTAGGAGAGTGAAGGTGGAAGGGAAGCGAAGTGACATCCTGACTCGGGTTAACGGTGACCTGGTACCTGGAGAAGTAGTTGCCAGTGGAGTACTCCAGGGACTATGCACAGACTGGGTACAGGACCCTAGGACAGGAAAAGGCTTCAAGCTGACCTGTTAACACCTGCACAGCAAGGGGACCATCAAGGACTTTGCGGACTCTACAGAATCCAAAGACTCAATAGCAAAGGGAGAACCAGGGACAGGACCAGAGACTCTAACCCACAGGGTTCATGCTACCGTCAGGCGGACTGAAGTGGACAAACCACAGAACGGCGACCCTCAGTTGTTCTATACCATGGGGATCCACTTACCAGAGAACCAAACTGGCACTGGGACGAAGGGGACCTGGAGGCGAAACAAGCCGACCTCTGGCAACCAGTCAACATCTACCAGCAGTGAGTAAACCAGTTGCACTAAACACCTGTGTAGACTACTTTCCTCCGACGCCCACTGCACCATGCACCCTCTGGGGCAAAACCCTACTTGCGGAGGGTCTACCGTTCTAGCTGCCAATACCACCAGCCCCAGTAGAGACTTTCTGCACTTAGCCGCAACACCGTAAGTGGCGTCACATGTGAACATTATCTTATTTTCCTCTATAAATATCCCCATTACAAAAAGGGCCCAGGGCATGGAACCGGGTAACGGCCACCACCGTGACTTCCCCAAAACCTGTACTGCCCGTCACTTGGAGCAGGAGGCTCTGCTCGGGTTCCGGATAGCAACCGAGGGACACTTAACTAAAAACCTTAACTGGCATCGGCGGAGACCGCCGACCAATTCAGGATCGGTTGGAGCCCATCGTAGCAGAGAACGGTACCTTGGGCAGCATCTGAAAGACTTGAGTAAAAACACTTGGAACCGCAGCCCCTGCCTCTCCTTTACCAGCGCCGACGCCCAATGCTGCAGTGCCAACTGGGACTACCACCACCCCCGCCATCCTCCCGAAGGTAAATCCGCTCCGCCTGTGGGGAGCGACACCATCCCGGCTGCATTTAACATCTGCCCCGGTGAGAGACCCTGCAGTGGCAGCCCCCATCCCTCGTCGCATACCACAGGTGGCGTCACAATCACCTTAAACTTTCCTAACCTCTGACTAATACCTCCATCCTCCCTGCCACCCGCCAATCCTCCCTGTATGCCACGGGGTAATGGAACCGGGCCAGGCCACCCCGTGACTATGCAGAGGATCTGCATCCCCAGCCCAGCAACGAGTAGATAAAAAAAGCTGCCCCGTGGGGTGCTACATTAACGTGTGTTGTGGTGGACAATGGCTGCCGCATTCCTGCCCCTGATTAATGTTTTGTGCTATGTGAATAGTTTCTGATGTCCTTTTGTAAATTATGTTATGTACATAATTTACATACCATAATTTACAAAGTGATTATATTGTGGTGGTGACAAACTTTGTGTACCCGTATAGTGTTGATGATGCAATATGTAATGTATAGTGTTATCTAGGTGATAAGCTAAATCTGCCCAGACTACGGGTATAGAAACAGTTAAGTGGTGAAATTACCACATTGGGAGGAGTCAGCTGACCGGAAAAGGACTGTGCTTTCTAGAACAGTCAGTAAACTCCTCAAGAGAGTGAAGATCAAGGATGTATAATTGGTCTGTAGTAAATGTCGTATACAGACAGAATGGTTTGACTTTTTTTTTTTTTTATTTAAACTTCTCTGATATTTAAGGGTTCTTTTATGCCATGTATGGATGATTTCTACTGTGGAAACTGCATGTGGAATGTTTGGAGGAAAAGGAATTTGAGGACATTATATGTCGCGGGCGGGGAGGACGCTCTGGTCCGGCGCTGCTGCGATGTCTGCTCGGTGGCTCGAGCCGTGGGCCGGTCCGGGGACTCGAGCGGCGCTCCTCGCCCGTGAGTGAAAGGGGTGGTTGGTTTGGGGGATTTAGTCCCTGACGCCACCCACGGGTCGTGGTGAAGATGGGCACCACTGCTGCTGGTGACGGGGATCCCGGGAGCGATGGTAGGGAGCAGCTGGGATGTGGTTTTCCCCCTCCGTGGGTAAGGGTCGGTGGTCCCGGTGGTGTGACGGGGAGGTGTGGCGCCCTGGACAAGCCAGGGGCCACAGGTAACACACACACACACACACACACACATACCCCCACCCTCAGCAGTTCACAGCAGTCATCCCCAGTGAGACCTGATTTCTTCCTCGGGTTCAGACACACACCAGGTGGGCGGAGTCAGGCAGATGGGCACGCCCACCGAGGAGTTTAGCTGGCCTGAGGCAGGAAACAAGCGCAGACAAGTCCAGGCAGAGGAAGAGAGTGGAGGTCTGCAGAGAGGCAGACGCAGACTGGGGCCTAGGTTGGAGCCTAGGGCCCTCGTGTAGCAGTCAGGCAGACGGTAGTGGCTGTCTGCGAGAGCCGGGAAGACAGTCTGGTGGAACCGTAGGTAGCCGGGGCTGGGCGGTGGCCCACCGGTACTGAACCGGGGAGTCAGCTGGAAACCGGAGCGCAGGAGGAGCGTACGGAAGGTGCAGGAAAGGACTTGCATTACCAACCTGGGGTCAGGGGAAAAACACCGCAGCCGTCTGTGGGACCCGTCCATCCAGCCGTTTGTTTCATCAGACTCAGTGTGTGTGTTACTGGCTGAGTGAGTACCACCATGCCGTGCGGCACAGCGCTGCCCCCCGCGACACTGCACCTCACCAGGCCCCGTAACCCGCCTGCCATCCATCCCTACCCCATCACCGGGCCCCGGGACAACCTACCCACGAAGGGGATAACTAAAATCCAGGCTGCTCCCTGTCATCGCTCCCGGGATCCCCGTCCAGAGCAGCGGTGGTGTCGCCAATCTCACCACAACCGTGGGTGGCGTCACGGACATAATCAAATCCCCACAATCAAACCCCCTTTTCACTCACGGGCGAGGAACGCCGCTCGAGTCCCCGGGATCCGGCCCACCGCTTGAGCCACCACCGAGCAGCAGCAGCTGGACCGAGCAGTGGGAGAGCACAGCGTCCCCTCCTCCGCCCGCAACAGAGGCAGGGACAGCGCGGCGCGGTGCCGGATGGCACGGGTGTACTCACTCAGCAAGAAAGGTACAAAGTCCTTGGTAAACCAAATGGCTGGATGGACGGGTCCCGCAGCCGGCTGCTGTATCTCCCCGGACAGGTGATGGCGGCTGTCTTTCCCTGCACCTGGATGTTCTTCTGACTACTATGGATTCCCAACGGTAGTCTGCTCCCCGGTGTATGGGTACCGGAGGAGCCCGTTTGCCCGCAGGCGCTGGCCCTTGGGTCTCTAGCCTTAGGCGGTAGCTGTATACCCTCACGGTGTGGGCGGTTGCCTTCAATCGGGACTTTTGCTGTTGTGAAACCCCTGGGGTTCCAGTCACATTCGGATCTGACTATTGTCGGCGGCTCCAAGCCTGGTCGGGGTCCGATGGCCCTGCCTGTGTGTGCTGGCTTCACTTCGCTCCACGGTCGGTACCGGCGGGCCGTCGCCCGACCCCGGTTTTACGGTTCCGCGTCGCTCTACCACTCCTGCAGACTGCCACCACAGTCTGCCAACCTTGCTGTCAGTGCCTGGGCCACAAACCCAGACACCCAAGTGTTTACTCCTCTCACTTCAAACTCCTCAACTGTTCTGTCACTTTTCCCACCTCCAGGCCTGTGAACTCCTTGGTGGGTGGGGCCAACCGCTTAGCTCCGCCCCACCTGGTGTGGACATCAGACCCTGGAGGGAGGCAACAAGGATTTTGTTTGGCTGTTGTCCCTGTCTGGTGGGGGTGTTTGAGTTATCTGTGACGACCTGGCTAGGCCAGGGTGCCACATATACATTGCTGGTCATTTGTACTGTGAGGACTTTATGGTATGACACTGTGTGTGGAGGGAGGGGTGTGAGGAATTATCCTGTTTTGGATAATATACCGTATGTGGAAGCAATGCACTATGGAAATAGTGTGTATTTTATATTGTGGGGACACTATGCAGTGGGTTGGATTGTGCTGTGGGCTGTGGGAACGTCATACTATGTGTTAGTAAATGTGCTGCTGGGACATACAGAGTGACTAATTTCCTATAGGACATCATGCATAGGGGAGGAATGTACAAGTATGTTGGGACAATGCTTTGAGGGACATCCTACTGTGAGGGGAAATATACTGTGCAGAGAAAACTATGTAGGGGGCTCTTTGGCACACATGAAATGGGTAGGTTCTGTAGGGGCACCATAACGTGAGAGGACTGCAGGGGATATGCTGTGTGGAGGTGGGGGACTTCATGGGCATCATACAGTGTGTATTGGGGGAGAAGCTCAGCATATTGTGTGGTTGAATATACTGTAAATAGAATTATACTGTGTGGTGGTGGAGGCCAATAAACTGGTTATATACGGTGTGGTATTATTAATGAGCCTGAAGAGTAAAATTACTGTAGGGGGGGGGGCGAGGCTAGGGGAGTGACGTGGCGTAGTGCGGCAATTTCAATTTGTTTAGGCTAATCCATTCCCCTAGCCTCACCCAGTTCTATGTTCTCATTACAGCATCATTGCTCCTAGTGAGGCCCATTAATATTCTCACACAGTATGGCGCCACTTTTTCTTAACCCCAAACATGGTAAAAAAGAGAATTTTGTTACTTACCGTAAATTCTTTTTCTTATAGTTCCGTATTGGGAGACCCAGACCATGGGTGTTTAGCTTCTGCCTCCGGAGGACACACAAAGTACTAAACTCAAAAGTGTAGCTCCTCCCTCTGAGCTTATACACCCCCTGGTAGCCAGTCCTAGCCAGTTTAGTGCAAAAGCTGAAGGAGAATAGCCACCCACAAGTAGAACCGAGTAAGAACCGGAACAACCGGAGACTCTGTCCACGACAACAGCCGGTGATAATACACGGAACAAGAAAATTGCCAACAGGCAACAGGGAGGGAACTGGGTCTCCCAATACGGAACTATAAGAAAAAGAATTTACGGTAAGTAACAAAATTCTCTTTTTCTTTATTGTTCCTTTGGGAGACCCAGACCATGGGACTTTCCAAAGCTGTCCCTGGGTGGGAATAAACAGAAAAAACTAAGTAGGCGGAGCCTAACTTCACAAGTGGGCGACAGACGCCTGAAGGATGCGTCTGCCCAAGCTCGCATCTGCCGAAGCATGAGCATGCACTTGGTGGTGCTTCGAAAAGGTATGCAGGCTAGTCCAAGTGGCAGCCTGACAGACTTGTTGAGCCGTAGCCTGGTGCCTAAAAGCTCAAGAGGCACAGACAGCTCTGGTCGAGTGTGCTTTGATCCCTGGCGGGGGAGGCACCTGAGTACTCTGGTAGGCGTCCGAAATGGTCGATCTAATCCAACGAGCCAAGGTCGGCTTAGAAGCAGAGAGACCCTTGCGCCGCCCTGTGGTTAGCACAAAAAGAGAGGTGCACCGCCTAATCGCAGCGGTGCGAGACACACAAATCCGGAGAGCACGCACCAGATCTAGAGTATGCAGCGCTTTCTCAAAGCGATGAACAGGGGCCGGACAGAAGGAAGGCAAGGAAATATCCTGGTTAAGGTGGAAGGGAGAGACCACCTTAGGAAGAAAGTCCGGGGTCGGACGGAGAACTACCTTATCTTGGTGAAAAACCAAAAAAGGTGACTCCGAGGAGAGCGCAGCCAAATCAGAGACTCTCCTGAGAGAAGTTATGGCAACTAGAAAGGCCACCTTTTGAGAAAGACAATACAAAGAAACCTCCCTAAGGGGCTCGAAAGGGGGTTTCTGCAATACCGTGAGGACCAAGTTAAGGTCCCAGGGATCCAAGGGCCGCCGATAAGGCAGAATGATGTGAGACGCACCTTGCATGAAGGTGCGGACCTGATCCAGCCGGGCGAGACGCCGTTGGAACAGCACTGATAGAGCTGAGACTTGTCCCTTGAGAGAGTTAAGGGACAGTCCTAGCTGCAGACAAAAAGACAGAAGGGTCGGCAACGAGAATGGCCAAGGAGAATGGCCGGAAGAGCGACACCAGGACAGGAAAATTTTCCAAGTCCTGTGATAGATCTTGACGGAGGAAGACTTACGGGCCTGAGTCATAGTGGACATGACTTCAGGAGGAATACCAGAAGCCATCAAAATCCAGGACTCAAGAGCCACGCCGTCAATCTGAATTCGGGCGGAAAAACGGACCTTACGAGAGCAGGTCTGGACGGTCCGGAATATGCCACGGCATCTCCACGGACAGTTGGAGCAGGTCCGGATACCAAGCTCGCCTGGGCCAGTCCGGTGCAATGAGGATGACTCGACGGCCCTCCATTCTGATCTTGCGCAGGACTCTGGGCAAGAGAGCTAGAGGGGGAAACACGTAGGACAGACGAAACTGGGACCAGTCTTGAACCAGAGCGTCCGCGGCGAAGGCCTGAGGATCGTGGGAGTGAGCCACGTAAACCGGAACCTTGTTGTTGTGACTGGATGCCATTAGGTCCACGTCCGGAGTGCCCCACTTGCGGCAGATTGACTGAAACACTGCCGGGTGCAGGGACCACTCGCCACCGTCCACGGATTGACGGCTGAGATAATCTGCCTCCCAGTTTTCTACGCCAGGGATGTGGACTGCGGATATGGTGGACTTGGAGTCCTCCGCCCATTGAAGAATGCGTTGGACCTCCAACATTGCCAGGCGGCTGCGTGTCCCGCCTTGGTGATTGATGTAGGCAACCGCTGTCGCGTTGTCTGACTGGACTCGAATGTGCCTGCCCGCCAACAGGTGGTGAAAGGCTAGGAGAGCTAGAAGCACAGCTCTGCTTTCCAGCACATTGATTGAAAGGGCTGACTCGGACGGAGTCCAAGTGCCCTGTGCTCTGTGGTGGAGATGTACCGCTCCCCAGCCGGATAGGCTGGCATCCGTGGTGAGAATCACCCAGGACGGAGTCAGGAAGGAGCGCCCTTGGGACAGGGAGAGGGGTCGAAGCCACCACTGAAGAGAGCTCCTGGTCCGTGGCGACATAGCCACTAACCTCTGTAAGGAGGAAGGCCGCTTGTCCCAACAGCGGAGAATGTCCAGCTGCAGAGGACGCAGATGGAACTGGGCAAAGGGAACCGCCATTTGACCCAGCACCTGCATCAGGCGCCTGAGGGAATAACGGCAGGGCCTCAGGAGAGAGCGCACCGCTAGCCGGAGAGACTGCTGTTTGATTAAGGGCAGCTTCACAAGTGCCGGCAAAGTCTCAACTGCATCCCTAGGTACGTGAGACTCTGGGTCGGCGTCAGAGTGGATTTGGGAAGATTGACTATCCACCCAAATTGGGCTAGGGTGGCGAGAGTGAGCGAAACACTCCACTGACAGTCTGCGCTGGATGTACCCTTGACCAGAAGGTCGTCCAGATAAGGAAGCACTGCTAACCCCTGGAGGTGCAGGACCGCAATCACTGCCGCCATGACCTTGGTGAATACCCGAGGGGCCGTGGCTAACCCGAAGGGGAGAGCCACGAATTGGAAATGATCCTCTCCTATCGCAAAACGTAACCAACGCTGATGTGACACTGCGATTGGCACATGTAGATAGGCATCTCTGTCGATGGACGCCAGGAACTCCCCTTGGGTCATAGAGGCAATGACTGATCGCAGAGACTCCATGCGAAAATGCCGCACCCGGACATGCTTGTTGAGAAGCTTGAGATCCAGGATGGGCCGGAAGGTACCGTCCTTTTTTGGAACTAGGAAGAGATTTGAGTAAAAACCTCTGAACCGTTCCTGAGCGGGAACTGGGACAATCACTCCGTTTGCCTGCAAGGACGCCACAGCCTGCGAGAAGGCGGCGGCCTTGGAGCAGGGGGGAGTTGAGAGAAAAAATCTGTTTGGAGGGCTGGAAGAGAATTCTATCCTGTAGCCGTGAGATATGATGTCTCTCACCCACTGATCGGAGACTTGCTTTAACCAAGCGTCGCCAAAGTGGGAGAGCCTGCCACCGACTAAGGACGTGGCTGGAGCGGGCCGAGAGTCATGAGGAAGCTGCCTTAGTGGCAGAACCTCCTGCGGTCTTCTGCGGACGCGCTTTTGGGCGCCAATTGGATTTCTGAAACTTGGCTGAGTTAGCGGACGAGGCGGAAGGCTTAGAGGATGACCAGTTGGAGGAACGAAAGGAACGAAACCTCGATTGATTCCTACCCTGGGCGGGTTTCCTGGTCTTGGTTTGTGGCATGGAAGTACTCTTCCCGCCAGTAGCTTCTTTAATGATTTCATCCAGCTGTTCACCAAACAGCCGTGAACCAGCAAAAGGGAGCCCAGCCAGAAACTTCTTGGAAGAAGCATCTGCCTTCCACTCTCTAAGCCACAAAATCCTGCGGATAACAAGAGAATTAGCTGAAGCCACCGTAGTGCGGTGAGCAGCCTCTAGCATGGCAGACATGGCATAAGATGAAAAAGCTGAAGCCTGAGCAGTTAAGATAACCATCTCCGGCATAGATTCCTTGGTGAGGGAATGCATCTCCTCTAGAGAAGCAGAGATGGCTTTGAGAGCCCACACTGCTGCAAAAGTCGGGGAAAACGCGGCCCCCGCAGCTTCATACACAGATTTGGCCAGAAGGTCAATCTGACGGTCAGTGGAATCCTTAAGGGAGGTGCCGTCAGCCACCGACACAACGGTCCGGGCTGATAGCCTAGACACCGGAGGGTCTACCTTTGGGGAGTGAGACCACTCCTTGACCACCTCAGGTGGAAATGGAAACCGGTCATCAGAACCACGCTTTGGAAAGCGTTTGTCAGGACAGGCCCTGGGTTTGGGCACAGCGGTCTGAAAACTGGAGTGGTTAAAAAACACACTCTTCACTCTCTTAGGCGAGGTAAACTGATGTTTTTCTGCCAAAGAGAGTTGCTCCTCTGATACTGGCGGATTGAGATCAGCACAGAATTAATAGAAGCAATCAAATCACTAAGATCTGAGTCACCCTCAGAGAAATCGATGGGATACATAGCCTCCGAGCCCCCAGTGAGGGCATCCTCCTCATCTTGAGAGTCAGCTCTTGAGACAGAGCCGTGGGATGGGGAGGGGGAGGAAACCCTGCGCCTTCTCTTAGAAGGACGGGGTCTGGGATCAGATGATGGATCCTCCGTGAGCTCCGATGGACAGAGGTCAGAGGATAGGAGTCCTCTGTCAAGAGTATTAGAGGCACCCTGTGAGGGAGGCTGATGCATATTCATCAAAGTCCTGGACAAAAGTCCCATGGACTCAGCAAATGATTGGGATATGGACCTAGAAAAGGACTCTACCCAGGCCGGGGGTTCAATCACAGGTGCAGCAGCAGCCTAAGAGACCATTGGGGGTGAGACTCCAGGCTGTAGCACCGCCAAGTTAGAGCAACCATCACAGTGTGGATAAATGCTCGGCTCAGGCAGCAGGAGCTTACATGCAGTGCATGCAGAATAAAGCTTTGGAGCCTTGTTCCTTGTGTGAGACATGCTGCTGAAGTGGGGGCTTTGCAGAGAATGAACCCCAGGGAGAATATACAGAGGTCCACAACCGGAGAGCGGCTGTGGCTTACCAGACCGCTGAGCGCGGTGTTGTGTGCCCTCCAGATCCCGAAGCCCGGTCCCCCAGTGCCGGAGCGAAGAGAGGGGGCGGGACTAAGGGCGTTCCTATAAAAGAGCGGGAACTGGAGGGCTATAGAGACCTGCAGGGAAGGAGGGATGCCCCAGCAGTTGGGAGTGTCCCTCCCCTGTGTAGAACGGCCGCCGGGAGGAGCCGAACCTGTCCCTCTGCATGAGTGACATGTGAGGGCAGGAAAATGAAACTAGGCCTCCGGCGAAGCCGGG
This sequence comes from Anomaloglossus baeobatrachus, assembly GCF_048569485.1. Classification (NCBI taxonomy): domain Eukaryota; kingdom Metazoa; phylum Chordata; class Amphibia; order Anura; family Aromobatidae; genus Anomaloglossus; species Anomaloglossus baeobatrachus. The sequence goes on from NC_134364.1 coordinate 119,922,633, forward strand.
GCCTAAATTTAAGCGGCGAGGCCGGCAAGCAGGCACCATCGGCGCGGTTCTCAGGCAAAAGCTAGAGAACCCGCCGGAAAAGTTAAAACAATTACATACAGCATACTCTCCCCCTTACAATAAAGAACCGGGACCCCCAACATAAACATCTCAGGTACTTAGCTGCTGAGACGCAGGGCCATGTCCCTGGGGATGAGTGCTCCGGGCCAACAGAATCCTCAAGGGGCTGTGGATGGAGACCGGACTCCTGCCAGGCATGGAGACCGTGCTGGCTCCCACTTCAAGCCAGAGCCCAGAAGGGATGGTGAAGGAGCGCGGCATGTAAGGCTGCAGCCTTGTAAATCAACCTTAACAACACCGCTGACACAGTGGGGTGAGAAGGGACATGCCGGGGGTCCAGACATGGACCCGCTTTTCTTCAAACTCTTTCCAAAAGTCAAACAAATCAGATGAGAATGCATGTGTGGATGTATGCCTCCTGACACAAAGCAATAAACTGGCTAGGACTGGCTACCAGGGGGTGTATAAGCTGAGGGAGGAGCTACACTTTTAAGTGTAGTACTTTGTGTGTCCTCCAGAGGCAGAAGCTAAACACCCATGGTCTGGGTCTCCCAAAGGAACGATAAAGAAATTTTCTTTTACAGTACATTAATACAGTGTGATGCCCCTACCGTCCGCAACACACAGTATGATGCCACTTAATCCCTTATACACCTAATATAATACTCAATACACTATATTCCAAATCAGTATGTCCCCCACATTTTCCCTCCACTACATTCCCCCTCTAATGTAGAATCTATGGGCTCCTAGGAGGAGATCCTCCCTGCAGTACATACAGTCTGAGCAGTCCGGTACTGGAGCATCTAGAATGTCCGGTCTCCTGGGCACTACTATCTGCCATCCATGCAGTCTGGTCAGCAGGAGCCCCACAATGCAGGGGTGGGGGAGGGGGGTCCTAGGATGTATTTACTCCAGGAGGTCCTACCTGCAGCCCATACTATGTAGACAGTTCAGTACTGAGGTGTCTAGAATGTACGGGCTCCAAGAGGTCCGGGCTTCTACAAGTTCCTCTCCACAGACCATACAATGTGGTCCGTCCCATAATGTGGTGTACATGCCATGGTGTGGCATTTTCACTTGATTCTTTGTACATCAGCACCTTTCCAAGTTGGGACTGCAATGAGCCCCTGAGCACACAGACCAGTGCTGGAGTCCCTTGTACTATAGGGGCTTTATGGCATGCAGAGGTCACTTGTACTGTGGGGGTTTTATGGCGTGCCGGGGTCACTGGTACTGGTGGGAGTTTTATAGCGTGTCGGTGTCACTTGTACTGTCGGGCTGTATGGCGTGCCAGTGTCACTTGTACCATAGGGGCTTTATGGCGTGTCGGGGTCACTTGTACCGTGGGGGCTTTATGGCGTGCCGGGGTCACTTGTACTGTGGAGGCTTTATGGTGTGCCGGGGTCACTTGTACTGTGGGGGCTGTATGGTGTGCCTGGGTCACTTGTACTGTGGGGGCTTTATGGCGTGCATTGGTCACTTGTACTGTGGGGGGGCTTTATGGCGTGCATTGGTCACTTGTACTGTGGGGGGACTTTATGGCGTGCCGGGGTCACTGGTACTGGTGGGGGGCTTTATGGTGTGCCGGTGTCACTTGTACTATAGGGGCTTTATGGCGTGCCGGGGTCACTTGTACTGTGGGGGCTTTATAGTGTGCCGGGGTCACTTGTACTGTGGGGGGGGCTTTATGGCGTGCCGGGGTCACTTGTACTGTGGGGACTTTATGGCGTGCTGGGGTCACTGGTACTGGTGGGGGGCTTTATGGTGTGCCGGTGTCACTTGTACTATAGGGGCTTTATGGCGTGCCAGGGTCACTTGTACTGTGGGGGGGACTTTATGGCGTGCCGGGGTCACTTGTACTGTGTAGGCTTTATGGCGTGCCGGGGTCACTTGTACTGTGGGGACTTTATGGCGTGCCGGGTTCACTTGTACTGTGGGGGCTTTATGGCGTGCAGGGGTCACTTGTACTGTGGGGGCTTTATGGCGCGCCGGGGTCACTTGTACTGTGGGGACTTTATGGCGTGCCGGGGTCACTTGTACTGTGGGGGCTTTATGGTGTGCCGGGGTCACTGGTACTGGTGGGGGGCTTTATGGTGTGCCGGTGTCACTTGTACTATAGGGGCTTTATGGCGTGCCGGGGTCACTTGTACTGTGGGGGCTTTATTGTGTGCCGGGGTCACTTGTACTGTGGGGGGGGCTTTATGGCGTGCCGGGGTCACTTGTACTGTGGAGGCTTTATGGCGTGCCGGGGTCACTTGTACTGTGGGGGCTTTATGGCGTGCCGGGGTCACTTGTACTGTGGGGGCTTTATGGCGTGCCGGGGTCACTTGTACTGTGGGGGCTTTATGGCGTGCCGGGGTATGACAAATATGACAAAGTATGACACATACTAATCGCATGTAGAAAAGGTCAGGATGCTTTTCTTAAAATATACGGCAATATGGGACATAATCAAGCAGCAGAATATAGAACTGGTGCAGAACATATCAACTTGATGGATGTGGGTTTTTTTTTTTTGTTTTGTTTTTTTATTCCCTCCCCAACCTATATAACTAAGAAGGCAAAAGAAATTAGAAAATATATATTTTAAACAAAATACTCGGTAGCGCTGTAAAATGTGATCTCAACTAAAATGCGACCAATAAATGTTAGAATAATAGAATGGACTGACTGGTTTGTAGCTCAGATTGTATCATCCCCAAAATGGGATCAACAAAATGGTCAGTCACGAAGTGGGACCCCCCAGCTCTATAGAATAAGGAAACTTTTTGTTTTTTTCCTTTTTTCTTATAGTAAAGTTTGCTTGTCACGTGTTTATTGCAACATTAACAGTCTGGCCAATTTGTTCTCCAGGTCAGTACAATTATGGCAAACCGTATTTGGGTTCATTTTTCTTTCGGGAAAAAAAAGTTAAATCTTAGAGGGTTTTTTTTTTCCCTTTCTTTTCTTATAGTAAAATTATCCTAATTTCCGAAGCAAAATATTTACCCCATCCCTCAGTTTTTACCAATTGTGCTTCATAAACTTTTTATATTTTTGATAGCTCAGACTTGGACACCACATGAGTTTCGATGTTGGGAATGGGGTAATGGTGTCAGTGTGGGCCAATGGCTGGAATAAGTGGGTCACTATTTACCAGTAATGAATATGCTGTGGTGGTGGGGGCTCTTTAAGGCACATTATAGGGAGTTTCTGTGGGGGCATCATACTGTGTACAGTGGGGGGTGGTATGGTGTGTATGGCGCAATGTAAAGGTAGCATAATGTGTTGTTGAATAGGAGCATTTTTACTGTGGGGGGGACCAATAAATTAGCACCATACGGTGTGGGAATATTAATGGGTAGTATTACTGTGCAGGGACCTTTTACAGAACTGAGTAATGCAAGCAGAGTGAATTAACATGGTGCAGCAATTACTATTTTAGGCTAATCTATTCCCCTAGCCTTACCCAGTACCTAATGTCCTTGCCATAGCATCATTGCTCAAAGTGAGGCCCACTAATATTCCCACACAGCATGGTACAAGTATATTGGTGCCACAGTACCAGCCACACTATATAAAAATGCTCCCTACATTACAATAGCAGTATGGACCCCGCACAGTACCCCCCAACTCCCTCCCCCCCCCCCCCCCCCCCCCCCCCATAAGTCCCTGGCAGGTGGTAGGAGGTCATCCTTGCAGTAGATACAATCTGAGCACTCCAGTACTGGAGCACCTACAATGTCCGGGCTCCTGGGCACTACTATCTGCCATCCATACAGTCTGGTGAGCAGAAGCCCCCGCAATGCAGGGGGTCCTAGGATGTATTTACTCCAGGAGGTCCTACCTGCAGACCATACTATGTAGACAGTCCAGTACCGAGGTGCCTACAATGTACAGGCTCCTAGGAGGTCTGATCATTTATGGGCTTCTAAGAGTTCCTCTCCAGACCATACAATGTAGTCATCCCATACTGTGGTGTACATGGCATAAAATTAAAATTGCCGCACTATGCCATGTACACCAGCATTTTTCAAAGTTAAGACTGACTACATTGTATGGTCCGGACAGGACCTCAGAAGCCCATAAATGATCAGACCTCCTAGGAGCCCATACATTCCAGGCACCTCAGTACTGGACTGTCTACATAGTATGGGCTACAGGAAGGACCTCCTGGAGTAAATACATACTAGGACCCCCTGCATTGTTGGTGCTTCTGCTGACCAGACTGTGTGGACGGCAGATAGTAGCGCCAAGGAGCACCGACATTGTAGATTCTCCAGTACCGGACTGCTCAGATCGTTTGTACTGTAGGGACGACCTCCTCCTAGGAGCCCATAGGTTCATGCTGTGTATGGGTCCATGGTGGCAATTTAACTCCTGTGTGTAAAATGTATGGGCTTCTAGAACATCTACAATCTCTCATAATTCCCCATCCTAGTACCTTTCTATGCGTCTCTGTAATATGAAGTGTAAATATTATATATACTGAGGATATTATAGGAACCGATACATTATTCTCACCTCAGTAGTGTCAGCATTGTGTAGGCTGCCATGAGGAACACTTAATTTTGCAAGTATTATTGAATCTCCCAGGAGTCCACATATTGTAATAGTTAATGCAAAAGAGAACCTGGCGCCATATGGTGCATAAAACCCAATGCAAAACAAAAACACATGGAAATTGGGGAATGCGCTTGTTGCACAGCTTCTAGCTTCCCATTTGCAGAAGAAAGTTCACAGAGCAGATTACATGGGATAACAAGTTCTTTACTTCTATCAGAACAGATTAGGTAAAATATGTACAGTGTTTCAGCATTGCATCAGGGAGAGAAAGTGAAACCAAGGAGAAAACAAAAAAACTTTTTACAATACAGTAAGGAAACTACACAACATCGCCATCTAGTTGTTAGATTAGCATAGAGTCCTCCTTCACATACAGAGAAGTCCTTAAACTGTTGTATATACCAACACCCTTTCTCAACAGTAAGGACTTATTCAGTTAAGCCTAATTTCTACATTAGTCTCTGATGTCTTTCAGCATTCAATGCCTTTGTGAAAATATCTGCTGTCATATCTTCAGTCGGACAATATTCTAATTTCAGGATTCCTTGTTCCTGGTGATCCCTCAAGAAATGATACTTCACATCAATGTGCTTGGTTCTTGGGTTAACTCTTTCCATCTGAGCAAGAACAAAACATTGATTGTCCTCATTTAATTTTGTTCGTTCCAACTGTGGTTGTCCTAGGTCGCTTAGCAATTGTCTTAACCATAGAACTTCTTGACTCGCATGTGCTGCAACATATTCTGCTTCTGTTGACGACAGCGTTACTATAGATTGCTTTTTACTAGTCCAACTAATTGGTCCGCCTGAGAGAAAAGAGCCACTGGTAGATTTCCTGTCAATTGGATCTCCAGCCCAATCTGCATCAACATATCCAGTTAGTGCATTTATCACTTGTAGGTAGTTTCAGTTTAACATTGCTAGTTCCTTTCACATAACTTATTACTCTCTTCACGGCATTCCAATCCCTTTTATTTGGCAACATATATTTTGGCTTATATTCAAAACTTTTCTACTCAGAATTCCTACTGATGCTGCGATGTCCGGCCTTGTAACTCTGCATTATTTGGTAACATATTTTGCTCGCTATTCATTGCTTTAAGAAAATTGGTTTCCATTGGAGACTTTACTGTTTTTGCATCCTTCAATCCAAAAATGTTTCGATTATATCTTGAATCATGTGATGTTGATTAAGTAGGAAACTTCCATCTTCTCTTTCTGTCTGTATTCCTAGGTACTGTTTCACATTTCCCAAGTCTTTGATCTCGAAATGTTGATTCAGAATTCTTAGTATGTGCTCTTTATCCCTTCCTTTTTCAAAACAAACTAAAATATCATGAACATATGAGTACATAGATCCATCTGTCCATCAGTCTTTTTGTGTATAGGCAAAGATCAGCTTTGCTTCTTTGAAATTTTTCATTTGTGAGCACTTCTGTAATTTTATCATTCCACGCTTTAGCAGCTTGTTTCAACTGTTGTATTTACCAACAGCGCTCACCTTCTGGGGTTGTGGAATTACTGGCATAACCCTGGTGAAGGCTTGTAGGATTGTGCTCCGTCATCTGCTGCTCCTTCCTGAGCGATGGTGGAGAAACAAGACCACGGGATACACATCCTAGAAAGTGCAGGACCCTAAAGAAAAGCGGCGGATGGTCAGGGTCCTTTACTGGGAAAGTATTTGTGCTCCACGTCTCAATCTCTAAGATCCCATCCCAATATGTAGGTGTAATAGTCGTAAATACCTCCAATTTGAAATGTAGTGTAACATCGCTGGAGAAAGACATGGACCGCACATCCAGCAATCATACTCTGATCTAACGACACCTGGCAAAAATGTATGTACCTGAACATTAGGTTCTTGGTGTAACATTCTGATTAGACTGAAGCCACTGCCACGTCACCGCGAACCTCTGAGGGGGTCACTAACTACCTAAAAAATATTCCCAAATCTCTCCAATTAGAAGTGTAGTATAGTTCTCCTGATCTAGACATGTCTCCTACCTCATGTGCAGGGCATTGCAGCTTGGGTATACATAGTTAGGGCCATAAAGAATTAACTGAGTGGATGTAACCAAGGATACCTATACAATGCCCTGCACATGAGGTAAGAGACTCTATCAGGAGAATTATTCTACCTTGTTTGTTTTTGTTTTGTTTGTGTTTTTTTTTTTTTGTTTGGAGGCATTTGCTAATATTTATATACCTACATATTGGGATAGGATCTTGGAAATGGGGATATGCCTTTTAATGCTGAGTGGGAGAAATTTGTACTGTGAGGACGTTATACTGTGTGTGGAGGGAATGTACTGTGAGGACATTATACTGTGTGTGGAGTGAATGTACTGTGGGGACATTATACTGTGTGTGTGGGGGAATGTACTGTGGGGCATTATACTGTGTGTGGAGGGAATGTACTGTGGGGACATTATACTGTGTGTGGAGGGAATGTACTGTGGGGACATTATACTGTGTGTGGAGGGAATATACTGTGGAGACATTATACTGTGTGTGGGGGGGAATGTACTGTGGGGACATTATCCTGTGTGTGGAGGGAAATGTACTGTGTGTGGGGGGGAATGTACTGTGGGGACATTATCCTGTGTGTGGAGGGAAATGTACTGTGTGTGGGGGGAAATGTACTGTGGGGACATTATACTGTGTGAGGAGGGAAATGTACTGTGTGTGGGGGGAAATGTACTGTGTGTGGGGGGAAATGTACTGTGTGTGGGGGGAACTTATACTGTGGAGGGAATGTACTGTGGGGACATTATACTGTGTGTGTGGGGGAATGTACTGTGGGGACATTATACTGTGTGTGGAGGGAAATGTACTGTGTGTGGGGGGAAATTATACTGTGTGTGGGGGAATGTACTGTGGGGACATTATACTGTGTGTGTGTGGGGGAATGTACTGTGGGGACATTATACTGTGTGTGGAGGGAAATGTACTGTGTGTGGGGGGAAATGTACTGTGTGTGGGGGGAACTTATACTGTGGAGGGAATGTACTGTGGGGACATTATACTGTGTGTGGAGGGAATGTACTGTGGGGACATTATACTGTGTGTGGAGGGAATGTACTGTGGGGACATTATACTGTGTGTGGGGGAATGTACTGTGGGGACATTATACTGTGTGTGGAGGGAATGTACTGTGGGGACATTATACTGTGTGTGGAGTGAATGTACTGTGGGGACATTATACTGTGTGTGGAGGGAATGTACTGTGGGGACACTATACTGTGTGTGGAGGGAATGTACTGTGGGGACATTATACTGTGTGTGGGGGGAATGTACTGGGGGGACATTATACTGTGTGTGGGGGAATGTACTGTGGGGACATTATACTGTGTGTGGAGGGAATGTACTGTGTGTGGGGGGAAATTATACTGTGTGTGGGGGAATGTACTGTGGGGACATTATACTGTGTGTGGAGGGAATGTACTGTGGGGACATTATACTGTGTGTGGAGGGAATGTACTGGGGGGACATTATACTGTGTGTGGAGGGAATGTACTGTGGGGACATTATACTGTGTGTGGAGGGAATGTACTGTGGGGACATTATACTGTGTGTGGAGGGAATGTACTGTGTGTGGGGGGAAATTATACTGTGGAGGGAATGTACTGTGGGGACATTATACTGTGTGTGGGGGAATGTACTGTGGGGACATTATACTGTGTGTGGAGGGAATGTACTGTGTGTGGGGGGAAATTATACTGTGTGTGGGGGAATGTACTGTGGGGACATTATACTGTGTGTGGAGGGAATGTACTGTGGGGACATTATACTGTGTGTGGAGGGAATGTACTGGGGGGACATTATACTGTGTGTGGAGGGAATGTACTGTGGGGACATTATACTGTGTGTGGAGGGAATGTACTGTGGGGACATTATACTGTGTGTGGAGGGAATGTACTGTGTGTGGGGGGAAATTATACTGTGGAGGGAATGTACTGTGGGGACATTATATTGTGTGTGGAGGGAATGTACTGTGGAGACATTATACTGTGTGGAGGGAATGTATTGTGGGGATATTATACTATCTGCAGAGGGGATTGTACCGTGAGGATCAGATACTGTTTTCTTTGCTATATCACTGCACTTTAGATTTTTTTTTTCTATTGTCAAATACATTAAACCTTTCCCAATCTGGCCAATTTGTCAGTGTGGAGTTTTTTGTTTTTTGTTTTCGTGCAATGTATTAGAAAATACCAAGTGCTGGGGAAATAGCAAAAAAAAAAGCAATATTCAGAATAGTTTCAAGGGTAAAAAATTTAATTTGTGGGGTGTGGGTTTATTTATTTTTAAGGGAAAAAAAATTGCTCTTCCTATTTCCGACGCTAAATATTTACCCCACCCCTCAGTTTTTACCAATTGTGTTTAGTAAACTCTTTTTATATTTTGATCGGACTTGGACACCACATGAGATGCCATGTTGGGAATGGGGTAATGTCAGTGTGGGCCGATGGCTGGAATAAGCGGGTCATTCTTTACTTTATTGTTGTTTTATTATTGTAAGTTGTGGGCCAGTAAGATGCTACTTACTATACTCACTTCTAATAGGTGGTGTACTACCCAGGAGACCACCTTACTCTGGACATTATAATCCCAGTGTTATCTGTATCCTCAGGGTGCAGCTATGGATGATGCACTGGTGGGATAGGCAGCAGAGCGGTGATGGAGGTCTGAGGCTCCCACTCCGCACACACCAGCGTAGCATATTGGAAAAAAAGTGTGTAATTTATTAGTGCCCTCCATAAGTATGGAGAGACAAAGTGTGGGGTGACTGCTCGGCTGTCACTGTGTGGGAGAATGTGTTATAGGAGCATCATACTCCGTGTGCTGTGGAGACCTCTTAGTCTATAGGAGGACTGTACAGTGGGGTCGTCATTCTGTATTTGTGGGGGAATGGGCTGTGGGGATATTGTAATATCCTATTGCGTGTTCACCCTATGCTGTGGGTGACTGTATTGTGGGGACCCTATTATGACACTTATGTAATGGTAAATGCAACATTTAAAAAGGACGTGATACTTTTCTCACAACAAATGGCATTCTGGGGCATAAATATATTCTGCTGCTAGATTACATGACTGGTGGAGAAGGTTAAACTTCATAAAACAGTGGTGTTTTTTGTTGTCCCCCCCCTCCCCATTACTAGAGGTGGGACTGTCATACTGTGTTAGGGGCATCATACAGTGTATATGGCACAATGTAGAGGTAGCATAATGTGTGGTTGAATAGGATCATTTACTGGAAGTGACACTGGGAATAATAAAGTAGTACCATACTGTGTGGGAATATTAATGGGCCTCACTAGGAGCAATTTTACTGTGCGGGGGACCTTTGCAGAATTGGGTGATGCAAGGAGTGACTTAACATGGTGCAGCAATTTTTCAATTTTATGCTAATCTATTCCCCTAGCTTTGCCCAGTTCTTAATATCTCCTTGCCATAGCACCACGGCTCAAGTGAGGCCCACCAATGTTCCCACACACTATGGTACCACTATATTGGTGCCACCCACAGGGTAAAGTTCTCCGTACAGCAACAGTATGGATCCCCTACAGTACCTTGTTCCCCCAAAGAGTCTATACACACGCCAAATCTCTCTGTATTAAGTCCCTCCTCCCCACCACATACACACCTTACAGCACTGCCATTTCAATTTTTATCATAAAATATTGCAGTCATCAGGGCACTGAGTACTTAAATTTGCTCATTTTCCCTTTCTACCCAGGTAATTCTTCCCTTTTTCTATCGAGTAGGTTCAGACAAGTCAGTTTGTGTCTAAGCATTTAAAAATGGGTAGTTTTTTCCCTGTATGAGTCATCACTGCAAGTCACTGGCAGGGGGTAAAAGGGAGCAGCTGGGTCAGGAGTTGAAGGGGATTATTCATGCAGGGAAAAGAGACTTCCTGTTTCCACATAAAGCAGAGCATAGAGAATTTACAGGGCAGAAAGGTAAAATGAGCAATTACACAGTGCTAAATAATTGTAATTTATTAAGACTATAAACTTTGGGAGTGCTTTAAATGCCTAGAATGTTTGGGCTTCTAGGACGTCATCCCAGCAGTGCGGTACTGGAGAACCTAGCAGGTATAAGCTCCTGGGTGCTACTATCTGCCATTCATACAGTCTGGTCAGCAGAAGCCCCCACAATGCCAGGGCATCTCAGAGTATTTGTTCCTTGGAGGTCCTACCTGCAGCCCATACTATGTAGCTAGTCCAGTACTGAGGAGCCTACAATGTACGGGCTCCAAGAGGTCTGATTTATGGACTTCTAAGAGTTCCTCTCCACAGACCATACAATGTCGTCAGTCCCATATTGTGGGGTACATGGCATAAAATTGAAATTGCCGCACCATGACATGTACACCAGGGTTTTTCAAAGTTAAGACTGACTACATTGTATGGTCTGGAGAGGAATTCTTAAAAGCACATAAATTCAGACCACCTTGGAACCCGTATGTTCCAGGCACCTCAGTACTGGACTGTCTACATAGTATGGGCTTCAGGAAGGACCTCCTGGAGTAAATACATCCTAGGACCCCCTGCATTGTGGGGCTTCTGCTGACCAGACTGTATGGATGGCAGATAGTAGCGCCCAGGAGCCCGGACATTGTAGATGCTGCAGTACCGGACTGATCAGATTGTATGTACTGTAGGGAGGACATCCAGGAGCCCATAGATTATAGGTTCATGCTGTGTATGTGTCCATGGTCGCAATTTAATCTGTGTGTGTGGTAGATGTTCAAGAAGCCCATACATTTTACAATCTCTCATAATCCCTCCATGCTAGGACCTTTCTATGTAATCCTAAAGGCTAAACATTGTATACGCTGAGGACATTATAGGAGCCGATGCATTATTAGCATCTCAGTAGTGTCAGGATTGTGTAGGCTGCCATGATGACCACTTAGTTTTCCAAGTATTATCGGACCTCCCAGGAGTCCACACATTGTAATAGTTAATGCAAAAGATAACATTGCAAAAAACATGTAAATTAATGGTGGACGCGCTCACCTTCTGGGGTTGTGGAATTACCGGCACAGCCCTGGTGAAGGCTGGTAGGACTGTGCTGCTGGTTCCTGAGCGATGGTGGAGAAACAAGACCACAGGACCCTAAAGAAGAGAGAATATGGTCAGGGTCCTTTTCCAGGGAAAGTATTTAGGCTCCATGTTTCCACACAACTGGTGCCTTCATCAGGACAAGTGCAGTAACAGAGCACAGACATGGGGGGTAAGTGGTGGGAAAAAAAGCTTCAGATGTGGGGTCCTGGGATGTAATTAGCACAACAAAGGTGATAATGTAAATACTGTAACAATCATACATTATGTAATTATCAAATGGTCTGTAATATCAATGACGAGCCGAAAGGACCCGCCGTACAATACCAGAGGGGTGGGAAAGGACCCGCCGTACAATGCCAGAGGGGTGGGAAAGGAGCCGCCGTACAATACCAGAGGGGTGGGAAAGGAGCCGCCGTACAATACCAGAGGGGTGGGAAAGGACCCGCCGTACAATACCAGAGGGGTGGGAAAGGACCCGCCATACAATGCCAGAGGGGTGGGAAAGGAGCCGCCGTACAATACCAGAGGGGTGGGAAAGGACCCGCCGTACAATACCAGAGGGGTGGGAAAGGAGCCGCCGTACAGCAACAGAGGCGGGCAAATGTTTTCTATATGTATCACACACAGGACTAATTCTCTCTCCTCCCACTACAGGTGAGAGCTTTACCATCCTCACAATCTTGGACGGTGTTCAGACTGTGACTTATCTGCTGCGGTTTCCTGTGACCTACAATCTGTGGGACGGACGATCCAACCCCCGATGATCAGGAGAACAATCTCTGCCGCTGAGTTGTGGTGGTCTCCATCATGTGTCCTCACATGTAATAGTGACTGATGGAGTGACTCGTCCTCCTCCACCAGATTCCTCCACCTCACACAGTGATCCTCTGGATTTACCGGCCGCGGGGTCTCTGCACCGGCCACAGTCACATCACTGAGGCGTCTGCTCAGCGGCTTCTTCCTCTGATGTTCCTGCTGTACAATATTCTGTTGAATTGGGGAATTATATTCTCTAGGATTTGTTAAATAAATAAACTAATTCTATTTATAATTTACAGCTTGTTTATCTTTTTCATTTTATTTTTTTTTTATACTTTTGCAATATGTGTATATATATATGTGTGTGTGTGTATATATATATATATATATAATATATTTCATTCATTCCCTCATTTAGGACCTTGTTCTCGGATATCCCTTCTTAACTCACTTAACCCTTTTATCTCTCCTCTCTCGACCCTACTTTGTCGCGCCCTCTCTCGACCCTACTCTTCTGGGCGGGTAAGTTTATTTATTTTTTTTTTTTTTGGGGTGCAAAAATTTCCAACCCCGGGTTTTTTGGGGGTGCAAACATTTCCGGTTCAGATTTTCTGGCCAGGGGAATTTTAGGGGTGCAAAAATTTCCAGCCCAGATTTTCTGGCCAGGTTTTTTTTAGGGGTGCAAAAATTTCCGACCCCGGGTTTTTTTGGGGGTGCAAAAATTTCCAGCCCAGATTTTTTGGCCAGGGGAATTTTAGGGGTGCAAAAATTTCCAGCCCAGATTTTCTTGCCCGGGTTTTTTTTTTAGGGGTGCAAAAATTTCCAGCCCAGATTTTGACCCGGGGTTTTTTAGGGGTGCAAAAATTTCCGACCCCGGGTTTTTTGGGGGTGCAAAAATTTCCAGCCCAGATTTTCTGGCCAGGGGAATTTTAGGGGTGCAAAAATTTCCAGCCCAGATTTTCTGGCCAGGGGAATTTTAGGGGTGCAAAAATTTCCAGCCCAGATTTTCTTGCCCGGGATTTTTTAGGGGTGCAAAAATTTCCAGCCCAGATTTTACGGCCCGGGGGTTTTTTAGGGGTGCAAAAATTTCCAGCCCAGATTTTCTGGCCCGGGTTTTTTTAGGGGTGCAAAAATTTCCGACCCCGGGTTTTTTGGGGGTGCAAAAATTTCCGACCCCCGGGTTTTTTGGGGGTGCAAAAATTTCCAGCCCAGATTTTCTGGCAAGGGGAATTTTAGGGGTGCAAAAATTTCCAGCCCAGATTTTGACCCGGGGTTTTTTAGGGGTGCAAAAATTTCCAGCCCAGATTTTCTGGCCAGGGGAATTTTAGGGGTGCAAAAATTTCCAGCCCAGATTTTCTGGCCAGGGGAATTTTAGGGGTGCAAAAATTTCCAGCCCAGATTTTCTGGCCAGGGGAATTTTAGGGGTGCAAAAATTTCCAGCCCAGATTTTCTGGCCAGGGGAATTTTAGGGGTGCAAAAATTTCCAGCCCAGATTTTCTGGCCAGGGGAATTTTAGGGGTGCAAAAATTTCCGGCCCAGATTTTCTGGCCCGGGGTTTTTTAGGGGTGCAAAAATTTCCAGCCCAGATTTTTTGGCCAGGGGAATTTTAGGGGTGCAAAAATTTCCAGCCCAGATTTTTTGGCCAGGGGAATTTTAGGGGTGCAAAAATTTCAGGGCCAGGTTTTTTTTAGGGGTGCAAAAATTTCTGATCCCGGGTTTTTTGGGGGTGCAAAAATTTCCAGCCCAGATTTTCTGGCCAGGGGAATTTTAGGGGTGCAAAAATTTCCAGCCCAGATTTTCTGGCCCGGGTTTTTTTTAGGGGTGCAAAAATTTCTGATCCCGGGTTTTTTGGGGGTGCAAAAATTTCCAGCCCAGATTTTGACCCGGGGTTTTTTAGGGGTGCAAAAATTTCCAGCCCAGATTTTCTGGCCAGGGGAATTTTAGGGGTGCAAAAATTTCCGACCCCGGGTTTTTTGGGGGTGCAAAAATTTCCAGCCCAGATTTTCTGGCCAGGGGAATTTTAGGGGTGCAAGAATTTCCAGCCCAGATTTTCTGGCCAGAGGAATTTTAGGGGTGCAAAAATTTCCAGCCCAGATTTTCTTGCCCGGGATTTTTTAGGGGTGCAAAAATTTCCAGCCCAGATTTTACGGCCCGGGGGTTTTTTAGGGGTGCAAAAATGTCCAACCCTGGGTTTTTTGGGGGTGCAAAAATTTCCAGCCCAGATTTTCTGGCCCGGGTTTTTTTGGGGGTGCAAAAATTTCCGACCCCGGGTTTTTTGGGGGTGCAAAAATTTCCAGCCCAGATTTTGACCCGGGGTTTTTTAGGGGTGCAAAAATTTCCAGCCCAGATTTTCTGGCCCGGGGTTTTTTAGGGGTGCAAAAATTTCCAGCCCAGATTTTTTGGCCAGGGGAATTTTAGGGGTGCAAAAATTTCCAGCCCAGATTTTCTGGCCAGGGGTTTTTTAGGGGTGCAAACATTTCCGACCCCGGGTTTTTTGGGGGTGCAAAAATTTCCAGCCCAGATTTTCTGGCCAGGGGAATTTTAGGGGTGCAAAATTTCCCAGCCCAGATTTTCTGGCCAGGGGAATTTTAGGGGTGCAAAAATTTCCGACCCAGATTTTCTGGCCAGGTTTTTTTTAGGGGTGCAAAAATTTCCAGCCCAGATTTTCTGGCCCGGGTTGTTTTAGAGGTGCAAAAATTTCTGATCCCGGGTTTTTTGGGGGTGCAAAAATTTCCAGCCCAGATTTTCTGGCCAGGGGAATTTTAGGGGTGCAAAAATTTCCAGCCCAGATTTTCTTGCCCGGGTTTTTTTTAGGGGTGCAAAAATTTCCAGCCCAGATTTTGACCCGGGGTTTTTTAGGGGTGCAAAAATTTCCGGCCCGGGGTTTTTTGGGGGTGCAAAAATTTCCAGCCCAGATTTTCTGGCCAGGGGAATTTTTGGGGTGCAAAAATTTCCAGCCCAGATTTTCTGGCCAGGGGAATTTTAGGGGTGCAAAAATTTCCGGCCCAGATTTTCTGGCCAGGTTTTTTTTAGGGGTGCAAAAATTTCCGACCCCGGGTTTTTTGGGGGTGCAAAAATTTCCAGCCCAGATTTTCTGGCAAGGGGAATTTTAGGGGTGCAAAAATTTCCAGCCCAGATTTTCTGGCCCGGGTTTTTTTTAGGGGTGCAAAAATTTCTGATCCCGGGTTTTTTGGGGGTGCAAAAATTTCCAGCCCAGATTTTGACCCGGGGTTTTTTAGGGGTGCAAAAATTTCCAGCCCAGATTTTCTGGCCAGGGGAATTTTAGAGGTGCAAAAATTTCCAGCCCAGATTTTGACCCGGGGATTTTTAGGGGTGCAAAAATTTCCGACCCCGGGTTTTTTGGGGGTGCAAAAATTTCCAGCCCAGATTTTCTGGCCAGGGGAATTTTAGGGGTGCAAGAATTTCCAGCCCAGATTTTCTGGCCAGGGGAATTTTAGGGGTGCAAAAATTTCCAGCCCAGATTTTCTTGCCCGGGATTTTTTAGGGGTGCAAAAATTTCCAGCCCAGATTTTACGGCCCGGGGGTTTTTTAGGGGTGCAAAAATGTCCGACCCTGGGTTTTTTGGGGGTGCAAAAATTTCCAGCCCAGATTTTCTGGCCCGGGTTTTTTTGGGGGTGCAAAAATTTCCGACCCCGGGTTTTTTGGGGGTGCAAAAATTTCCAGCCCAGATTTTCTGGCAAGGGGAATTTTAGGGGTGCAAAAATTTCCAGCCCAGATTTTGACCCGGGGTTTTTTAGGGGTGCAAAAATTTCCAGCCCAGATTTTCTGGCCCGGGGTTTTTTAGGGGTGCAAAAATTTCCAGCCCAGATTTTTTGGCCAGGGGAATTTTAGGGGTGCAAAAATTTCCAGCCCAGATTTTCTGACCAGGGGTTTTTTAGGGGTGCAAACATTTCCGACCCCGGGTTTTTTGGGGGTGCAAAAATTTCCAGCCCAGATTTTCTGGCCCGGGGTTTTTTAGGGGTGCAAAAATTTCCAGCCCAGATTTTCTGGCCAGGGGAATTTTAGGGGTGCAAAAATTTCATGGCCAGGTTTTTTTTAGGGGTGCAAAAATTTCAGGCCCCGGGTTTTTTGGGGGTGCAAAAATTTCCAGCCCAGATTTTCTGGCCCGGGTTTTTTGGGGGTGCAAAAATTTCCAGCCCAGATTTTCTGGCCAGGGGAATTTTAGGGGTGCAAAAATTTCCAGCCTAGATTTTCTGGCCCGGGTTTTTTTAGGGGTGCAAAAATTTCTGATCCCGGGTTTTTTGGGGGTGCAAAAATTTCCAGCCCAGATTTTGACCCGGGGTTTTTTAGGGGTGCAAAAATTTCCAGCCCAGATTTTCTGGCCAGGGGAATTTTAGGGGTGCAAAAATTTCCAGCCTAGATTTTCTGGCCCGGGTTTTTTTAGGGGTGCAAAAATTTCTGATCCCGGGTTTTTTGGGGGTGCAAAAATTTCCAGCCCAGATTTTGACCCGGGGTTTTTTAGGGGTGCAAAAATTTCCGACCCCGGGTTTTTTGGGGGTGCAAAAATTTCCAGCCCAGATTTTCTGGCCAGGGGAATTTTAGGGGTGCAAAAATTTCCAGCCCAGATTTTCTTGCCCGGGATTTTTTAGGGGTGCAAAAATTTCCAGCCCAGATTTTACGGCCCGGGGGTTTTTTAGGGGTGCAAAAATGTCCGACCCCGGGTTTTTTGGGAGTGCAAAAATTTCCAGCCCAGATTTTCTGGCCCGGGTTTTTTTAGGGGTGCAAAAATTTCCGACCCCGGGTTTTTTGGGGGTGCAAAAATTTCCGACCCTGGGTTTTTTGGGGGTGCAAAAATTTCCAGCCCAGATTTTCTGGCAAGGGGAATTTTAGGGGTGCAAAAATTTCCAGCCCAGATTTTGACCCGGGGTTTTTTAGGGGTGCAAAAATTTCCAGCCCAGATTTTCTGGCCCGGGGTTTTTTAGGGGTGCAAAAATTTCCAGCCCAGATTTTTTGGCCAGGGGAATTTTAGGGGTGCAAAAATTTCCAGCCCAGATTTTTTGGCCAGGGGAATTTTAGGGGTGCAAAAATTTCCAGCCCGGGTTTTTTTTAGGGGTGCAAAAATTTCCAGCCCAGATTTTGACCCGGGGTTTTTTAGGGGTGCAAAAATTTCCGACCCCGGGTTTTTTGGGGGTGCAAAAATTTCCAGCCCAGATTTTCTGGCCAGGGGAATTTTAGGGGTGCAAAATTTTCCAGCCCAGATTTTCTGGCCAGGGGAATTTTAGGGGTGCAAAAATTTCCAGCCCAGATTTTCTGGCCAGGTTTTTTTTAGGGGTGCAAAAATTTCCAGCCCAGATTTTTTGGCCAGGGGAATTTTAGGGGTGTAAAAATTTTCAGCCTAGATTTTTTGGCCAGGGGAATTTTAGGGGTGCAAAAATTTCAGGGCCAGGTTTTATTAAGGGGTGCAAAAATTTCAGGCCCCGGGTTTTTTGGGGGTGCAAAAATTTCCAGCCCAGATTTTCTGGCCCGGGTTTTTTTAGGGGTGCAAAAATTTCTGATCCCGGGTTTTTTGGGGGTGCAAAAATTTCCAGCCCAGATTTTCTGGCCAGGGGAATTTTAGGGGTGCAAAAATTTCCAGCCCAGATTTTCTTGCCCGGGTTTTTTTTATGGGTGCAAAAATTTCCAGCCCAGATTTTGACCCGGGGTTTTTTAGGGGTGCAAAAATTTCCAGCCCAGATTTTCTGGCCAGGGGAATTTTAGGGGTGCAAAAATTTCCAGCCCAGATTTTCTGGCCAGGGGAATTTTAGGGGTGCAAAAATTTCCAGCCCAGATTTTGACCCGGGGTTTTTTAGGGGTGCAAAAATTTCCGGCCCCGGGTTTTTTGGGGGTGCAAAAATTTCCAGCCCAGATTTTCTGGTCAGGGGAATTTTAGGGGTGCAAAAATTTCCGGCCCAGATTTTCTGGCCAGGTTTTTTTTAGGGGTGCAAAAATTTCCGACCCCGGGTTTTTTGGGGGTGCAAAAATTTCCAGCCCAGATTTTCTGGCAAGGGGAATTTTAGGGGTGCAAAAATTTCCAGCCCAGATTTTCTGGCCCGGGGTTTTTTAGGGGTGCAAAAATTTCCAGCCCAGATTTTTTGGCCAGGGGAATTTTAGGGGTGCAAAAATTTTCAGCCTAGATTTTTTGGCCAGGGGAATTTTAGGGGTGCAAAAATTTCCAGCCCAGATTTTTTGGCCAGGGGAATTTTAGGGGTGCAAAAATTTCCAGCCCAGATTTTGACCCGGGGTTTTTTAGGGGTGCAAAAATTTCCGACCCCGGGGTTTTTGGGGGTGCAAAAATTTCCAGCCCAGATTTTCTGGCCAGGGGAATTTTAGGGGTGCAAAAATTTCTGGCCTGGGTATTTTGGGAAGGGGGGGGGGGGTGCAAAAATTTTTGGTCTGGGGTTTATTTTGAGGAGACAGTTGCCCATTGCGGTGCTAAGAGACGTGGAACAATAAATATGGGAATATGGATATGCATTACTGCTATGAAATAAACATGTAAAAATTGAGATACTTCGCACACAAAATTAAACAAATTTTGTGAGCCCAACAGTCAACGGCAAGATGACCTCTTTTTGTTGGGTACCTATCAAACTAATGCCTCTGTCTTGGTTAACCCCCTCCCCTCCCCCCAAAAAAAACCCAAAACACACCCTACAATTTATAGGCACAGGAGACAATTATGTGTGTGCATATGTATAGTTATATACTTCCATACATCCATCTCTGGCAAAAATTAAGAGACCACTGCAAAATTTTCAGTTTTTCTGATTTTTCTCTTTATATTTTTGAGTAAATTGTAAATTGTTCTTTTATTCTAGAAACCAGTGCCGACTGCTCCGAATTTCCAAAAAATACATTTTGTATTTATTTTCTGAAAATGAGAAATGGTGAAAATAAACAATGCACAATGCTTTCAGACCTCAAATAATGCAAAGAAAACAATTTAATCATCATTTAGAAACAACAATACTAATAATGTTTTACCTCAAGAAAAGTTCATAAATCAATATTTTGTGGAATAACAATGAGTTTTAATCCCAGCTTTCATGCGTCTTGGCTGCTTTCCACCAGTCTGTCACACTGTTTTTGGGTAACCTTATGCCACTCCTGGAGCAAACATGTAAGTAGTTCTTTATTTGATGGCTTTTGACTATCCATCTTCCTCTTAATTTCATTCCGGAGGTTTTCAATGGGGTTCAGGTCTGGAGATTGGGCTGGCCATGACAGGGTTTTGATGTGGTGGCCCTTCATCCACACATTGATTGACCTAGCTGTGTGGCATGGCGCATTGTCCTGCTCAAACACAGTCCTCAGAGTTTGGTAACATTGCCTGAACAGAAGGAAGCAACTGTGTTTCCAGGATAACCTTGTATGTGGCTTGATTCATACATCCTTTGCAAAGTTTAACCTGCCCAATTCCAGCCTTGCTGAAGCATTCCCAGATAATCACTGATCCACCACCAAATTTCAGTGGGTGCAAAGACACTGGCTTGTACGCCTCTCCAAGTCTCAGTCTAACCATTAGATGACTAGGTGTTGGGTAAAGCTGAAAATTAGATGCATCAGAGATTATCGTACTCTAGATTTTGGCAGATTAAACTTTGCGAAGGACGTATGAATCAAGCTGCATACAAGGTGTCCTGGAAAAACTCTGATCAATGAATGTGTGGATGAAAAACCACCACATCAAAACCCTGTGATGGCCAGCCCAATCTCCAGACCTGAATCCCATTGAAAACCTCTGGAATGTAATAAAGAGGAATATGAATAGTCACAAGCCATCAAACAAAGAACTACTTACACCCAAAATCAGTGTGAAAGACTGGTGGAAAGCAGCCAAGACGCATGAAAGCTGGGATTAAAACTCATGGTTATTCCACAAAATATTGATTTCTGAACTCTTCCTGAGAAAACATTATTACTATTGTTGTTTCTAAATGATTAGGAACTTGTTTTCTTTGCTTTCACACCACAAATAATGCAATGTGCATTGTTTTGTTATTTTGACCATTTCTGATTTTCAGAAAATACAAAATGTATTGCTTGAAAATTCAGAGACGTTGTCAGTAGTTTATAGAATAAAAGAAGAATTTACATTTTACTCAACAATATAAAAAGAAAAACTGAAACATTTGCAGTGGTCTCTTAATTTTTGTCTAAGTTGTATGTATGTGTGTATGAAAATATATTATATATATATATATATATATATATATATATATATATATACTCTCCATAGATACCTGAGAATACTAGGTGGTGACCTACAATGAGTCGTATTTTGCAGCGTTCACCTGATTCTGCCAATACTGCGCCCATTGTACCATTCTTCTCCTGTGCCCACGATACTCGCTGCCAGCTGTAATATACAGTCAGCGACCTGCTAATATTTATCTCAGATTGTTTTTTTACTTTCCTTCAACCACAACCCCCAAAAAGTAATAAACCCAAATACTGTTTGTACCCCCCCCCCCCCCAAAATAAGGCTATATAAATGTGTCCTTGCCGTTCATAAGACGTCTCCGCCGCGCTGAGTCTGTGGGTGTGACTGGTGCTGTGCCTTCGTCTTACATGGGACTGCACTGTAGAGCTGCGCACTGCTGCCTGTGCAGGGTAAATAATAGTGGATAAACCCATGAAAAAAACCCACAAAGGAAAAACCAATTGTGACATATTACATCCCAGGTGCCGGGCATAATGAGAATAAGGCTTACAAATAAATATCTCCTTGGGAGTCACCGCACCAGAGAGGCCTGCGAGAGGCGCAGAAGAGCAAATAATATTGGATTTTTCCTCTGGACGGTGAATATTCTCCGGCTCTTTAATCAATTCATACGTAAAAAGAACCCTTGTTGGTACTGCTGCTGGGTGAATTGTGCTGTGCGGAAGATCGAGTAATTGGTGCCAGAAATGCGTTGTGGAGGCGACACTCTGCTAGAAAACTACAACTCACAACGTGAGCCATGCTGGGAATTGTAGTTACAAGACAGCAGCCGATCACTGATGTTCAGTGGGTGAAGGAGTGAATTGTAAGACCACAGTACCACTTCTCCTGTCCTGTATACTGGGTGTAATCCTCAGTATCTGTATTATTCTGTATATATACACTGCACAGTACCACTTCTCCTGTCCTGTATACTGTGTGTAATTCTCAGTATCTGTATTATTCTGTATATATACACTGCACAGTACCACTTCTCCTGTCCTGTATACTGGGTGTAATCCTCAGTATCTGCATTATTCTGTATATATACACCCTGCACAGTACCACTTCTCCTGTCCTGTATACTGGGTGTAATCCTCAGTATCTGTATTATTCTGTATATATACACTGCACAGTACCACTCCTCCTGTCCTGTATACTGGGTGTAATCCTCAGTATCTGTATTATTCTGTATATATACACTGCACAGTACCACTTCTCCTGTCCTATATACAGGGTGTAATCCTCAGTATCTGTATTATTCTGTATATATACACTGCACAGTACCACTTCTCCTGTCCTGTATACTGGGTGTAATCCTCAGTATCTGTATTATTCTGTATATATACACTGCACAGTACCACTTCTCCTGTCCTGTATACTGGGTGTAATCCTCAGTATCTGCATTATTCTGTATATATACACCCTGCACAGTACCACTTCTCCTGTCCTGTATACTGGGTGTATCCTCAGTACCTGTATTATTCTGTATATATACACTGCACAGTACCACTTCTCCTGTCCTGTATACTGGGTGTAATCCTCAGTATGTGTATTATTCTGTATATATACACTGCACAGTACCACTTCTCCTGTCCTGTATACTGGGTGTAATCCTCAGTATGTGTATTATTCTGTATATATACACTGCACAGTACCACTTCTCCTGTCCTGTATACTGGGTGTAATTCTCAGTATCTGTATTATTCTGTATATATTGACTGCACAGTACCACTTCTCCTGTCCTGTATACTGGGTGTAATCCTCAGTATCTGTATTATTCTGTATATACACTGCACAGTACCACTTCTCCTGTCCTGTATACTGGGTGTAATCCACAGTATCTGTATTATTCTGTATATATACACTGCACAGTACCACTTCTCCTGTCCTGTATACTGGGTGTAATCCTCAGTATCTGTATTATTCTGTATATATACACTGCACAGTACCACTTCTCCTGTCCTGTATACTGGGTGTAATCCACAGTATCTGTATTATTCTGTATATATACACTGCACAGTACCACTTCTCCTGTCCTATATACTGGGTGTAATTCTCAGTATCTGTATTATTCTGTATATATTGACTGCACAGTACCACTTCTCCTGTCCTGTATACTGGGTGTAATCCTCAGTATCTGCATTATTCTGTATATATACACTGCACAGTGCCACTTCTCCTGTCCTGTATACTGGGTGTAATCCTCAGTATCTGTATTATTCTGAATATACACTGCACAGTACCACTTCTCCTGTCCTGTATACTGGGTGTAATCCTCAGTATCTGTATTATTCTGTATATATACACTGCACAGTACCACTTCTCCTGTCCTGTATACTGGGTGTAATCCTCAGTACCTGTATTATTCTGTATATATACACTGCACAGTACCACTTCTCCTGTCCTGTATACTGGGTGTAATCCTCAGTATCTGTATTATTCTGAATATACACTGCACAGTACCACTTCTCCTGTCCTGTATACTGGGTGTAATCCTCAGTATCTGTATTATTCTGTATATACACTGCACAGTACCACTTCTCCTGTCCTGTATACTGGGTGTAATCCTCAGTATCTGTATTATTCTGTATATACACTGCACAGTACCACTTCTCCTGTCCTGTATACTGGGTGTAATCCTCAGTATCTGTATTATTCTGTATATACACTGCACAGTACCACTTCTCCTGTCCTGTATACTGGGTGTAATCCTCAGTACCTGTATTATTCTGTATATATACACTGCACAGTACCACTTCTCCTGTCCTGTATACTGGGTGTAATCCTCAGTATCTGTATTATTCTGTATATATACACTGCACAGTACCACTTCTCCTGTCCTGTATACTGGGTGTAATCCTCAGTATCTGTATTATTCTGTATATATACACTGCACAGTACCACTTTTCCTGTCCTGTATACTGGGTGTAATCCTCAGTATCTGTATTATTCTGTATATACAGTCATATGAAAAAGTTTGGGCACCCCTATTACTGTAACCTTTTTTCTTTATAACAATTTGGGTTTTTGCTATTTCAGTGTCATATATCTAATAACTGATGGACTGAGTAATATTTCTGGATTGAAATGAGGTTTATTGTACTAACAGAAAATGTGCAGTCCGCATTTAAACATAATTTGACCCATAGAAAATTAGAAGAAGGGCAGCACTCTGCGGTATCTCAAGACTATTTTATTTTCCGATGCCGACAGGTGAAACAGACATGAGGGAATGGAGGGAGGGGAGCACGAAGACGACGGTACCGTTTCGCACCTCTAGGGGTGCTTTCACGGGTCCATACATAGCAAACGTGAGTGTTGACTATTTAAATAGAGGATTCCTAACTCACGTGTTTAAATTAAAGGGAACCTGTCATCAGAAATTTAGCTTTAAACCTAAGCGTTTCCCCCTCTGCAGCTCCTGGGCTGCTTCTAGCAGGTTCCGGTACTTTTTGTGGCCCCTTTTAAACCAAATTAAATACTTTATAAACTTGTACCTTTTGCTATGTAAATATTGTAAATCGTCCATGGGGGCGGGCTCTCTGGTGACCGTTGCTGTTCCTCCAGCAGATTTACGCCGCCCCCCAACGCTGAATTTCATATCTCAGGATGCCGCCCCTGGTCCTGTGCATGCGCTGTGCGACTGTAGCAGGACTGTGCACTGTGTGCACGTGTGACCGCTGGTGACGTTTTGCGCAGGCACGAGGTTATGGGCGGTGCTGTGAGTGTCATCAGCAAGTGCCGCCCATAACCTCGTGACCGCACTTTCCCCTCTTCCTCCAGCGTTCTGCGCAAGCGCTTGCTGGCCAGATGACCCGACGTCACCTCTTTCCCATCTTGCCCTGCCGCAGGGTAAGATGTGAAGGAGGTGACGTCAGGTCATTTGGCCGGCGAGCGCTTGCGCAGAACGCTGGAGGCAGTGGGGGAAAGCGCGTCCACGAGATTATGGGCGGGCACTTGCGATGCAATCACAGCGCCGCCCATAACCTCAACCTTGTGACACACGTCACCAGCGATCCTGGCGTGGGCGGCACCTCGGGCGCAGTGGGCGGCGTCCTGATGGATGAAATGGGAGCGTGGGGGGACGGCGTCAATGTGCAGGAGGGACAGCAACGGTCACCAGAGAGCCCGCCCCCATGGACGATTTACAAAATTTACATAGCAAAAGGTACAAGTTTATAAAGTATTTAATTTGGTTTAAAAGGGGCCACAAAAAGTACCGGAACCTGCTAGAAGCAGCCCAGGAGCTGCACAGGGGGAAACTTTTAAGTTTAAAGCTAAATTTCTGATGACCGGTTCCCTTTAAAACATAATTAAAAACATGCACATCATGCAAATTATCCTAGATACTGTTATTGTTCAAACTTAATCACATTAACACCACAATCTGTTTAATACGAATGGTAACAAGAATTTGAAAGACAATAGAGATGATGTTACTTTTATGTCCATATGAATGTCAGTATTTTCCCTATTTTAATTCCCAATTTTTGCTGATTTTATGTCAAAATATACATTGGTAAGAGCTTATAGATATGTCTGAATCTTCTGTATTTGTGATATATACTCTTTAAATATCACCATATCAATCTATATATATAATTGCCTTATTCTGTCTGTCTGTCTTGCTCCAAAAGTGTGTCCTTACAGTGACAACCCTCGGATTGGCCGCTGGGGTCGGCCTGGCCCCGCCCCCCGCATGGATTGGCAGTTTGTCCAGGCCACGCCCCCTCACGAAGTGCCGCTAGGCTATGCCCCTCACTATGCCACTAGGCCACGCCCCCTCACTATGCCATGAGGCCACGCCCCTGACACTATGCCGCTAGGCCACGCCCCTCACACTAGGCCACGCCCTCACACTGTGCCGCTAGGCCACGCCCCTAACACTATGCCGCTAGGCCACGCCCCCTCACACTATGGCGCTAGGCCACGCCCCCACACTGTGCCGCTAGGCCACGCCCCCTCACTGTGCCGCTAGGCCACGCCCCTCGCACTGGCGCTAGGCCACGCCCCCTCACACTATGGTACTAGAACACACCCCCTATGACACTAGGCCACGCCCCTGCACACGTTGGGCACCTGTACACCTCCCCCCAGGACAACTCCTCCCATTATACTCCTATTATACTCCTCTCTGAGCGATTTGCAGCATGGGGGATGGAGCACGATGGGGGGTGCCCAGAATGGGGGGGATGAAACACGATGGGGGGTGCACACCTCCCCCCAAAACACACACACACCGCCACACACACTCCGCACAACACACCACACACACTGGGAACCACAGACACCCCCACACACACAGACAATGCCGCACACACACAACACACAAACACCGCGGCACACACAAATATACGCACATACCGCGCAACACACACACATTGCACAAAACATACCTCCCCCAAAACACACACCGCACCACACACAGACAACACTGCAGACACACAGCGCAGCACACACAACGAAACACACATGCAACACTGCTCTCACCCCCCCACCCCCACCCAGACAACACCCAGAACATTTACAGCCCCAACATATTTATATATATATATATATATATATATATATATATATATAATAATAAAAAATCATACATTAGCTACACAATAAATTCTAGAATACCCGATGCGTTAGAATCGGGCCACCTTCTAGTATATCATAATTATCTATACATTTCTTATTAATTATTGGAAAAATTTTTATCATATATCTCATTATTTATGAGGGAATCAGTTTCATATATCTAATAACTGATGGACTGAGTAATATTTCTGGATTGAAATGAGGTTTATTGTACTAACAGAAAATGTGCAATCCGCATTTAAACAAAAATTGACCGGTGCAAAAGTATGGGCACCTCAACATAAAAGTGACATTAATATTTTGTAGATCCTCCTTTTGCTAAAATCACAGCCTCTAGTCGCTTCCTGTAGCTTTTAATGAGTCCTGGATGCTGGATGAAGGTAGATTTGACCATTCCTGTTTACAAAACAATTCTAGTTCAGTTAAGTTTGATGGTCGCTGAGCATGGACAGGTCGCTTCAAATCATCCCACAGATTTTCAATGATATTCAGGTCTATCCCAGGGGACTGGGATGGCCATTCCAGAACATTGTAATTGTTCCTCTGCATGAATGCCTGAGTAGATTTGGAGCGGTGTTTTGGATCATTGTCTTGCTGAAATATCCATCCCCTGCGTAACTTCAACTTCGTCACTGATTCTTGCACATTATTGTCAAGAATCTGCTGATACGGAGTTGAATCCTTGCGACCCTCAACTTTAACAAGATTCCCGGTGCCGGCATTGGCCGCACAGCCCCAAAGCATGATGGAACCTCCACCAAATTTTACTGTGGGTAGCAAGTGCTTTTCTTGGAATGTCATGTTTTTTGCCTCCATGCATAACGCCTTTTTGTATGACCAAACAACTCAATCTTTGTTTCATCAGTCCACAGGACCTTCTTCCAAAATGTAACTGGCTTGTCCAAATGTGCTTTTGCATACCTCAGGCGACTCTGTTTGTGGCGTGCTTGCAGAAACGGCTTCTTTCGCATCACTCTCCCATACAGCTTCTCCTTGTGCAACGTGCGCTGTATTGTTGACCGATGCACATTGACACTATCTGCAGCAAGATGATGCTGCAGGTCTTTGGAGGTGGTCTGTGGGCTGTCCTTTTTGTACAAAAGGACCTGGCTCGACCACTATTATCAATAGGTGCTCTGGAGAAAAAAATAGTCAATACAATAGCAAATATGCTCTGGCACACTGAGAGAAATGTATAAGAGAAGTCCAAAATGGTGCTCAAAAAATCATTTTTATTATTTTGTATTCTTATAGTATTCACCGTCCAACGTTTCAACCCGAAGGTTTTCTTCAAGGACTGATTTTTTACATACGAAAAAAAGGAAAACACATCGTCATACATATGCAATATACATGGATATTATTACAGGAAAGGAAGACACATATGTTGCATTAGTAAGATGAAAAAACAAAAAAACAAAAGGACAAAAAATGTAGAGAGCTCTCCACAGGTATATACGTAAGGAGTTCCCATGATAACAGGGATCACACTAATGAAATCTACAGGGTATATTATGGCATGACAGAGATGGGTGACATACCTATGTCAAATTAGAGTAAACATTTTTCTGAATAGGTTTTCAGAGGAGCACCCAGGTGTATCAGGCAGATACGGAGATTCTCATGTCAGAATTACACTATGAGAGTAAAGAGTACAAGATGTCAATACATATCACTGGATAAAGTACAGGAGGGAAAAATTCAGGAGGGAAAAAAAAAAGGGGGGAGGGAAGGGGATAGCAGGGTATCAAGGGCATACCTGTTGCTTACAAGGTGTCAAGTCATCAAGCAAAGTGGTAGGATATGGAGAAGAAAAGGACCAAGTCCGTCTAATGAACCAAACCGAGACATATATGAATACACAATATGGTATGGGGTTATTGTGATATGAGTATCATATGTGAATCTACCTTGTGTATGTAGATCGGTGGGCCTGAGGTCTAGAGTGTTATATTATTCACCAAGGGGGAGCCTTAGTGGGTCCGTGCTTATGTTGCTGTAGCAATAAGAATGAACAGATTGGTTAGTGCCCGTATGGGCTAGAGAGATATACCACTACCAATAAACAAATTCAATGGATCCCACATGGGGTAGAATGAACACCAATATAAATGTAGATACCATGAAGGAGGTCCCAAATAAATTGAATGTTACATGCAATATTGTAGTTACCGTTAGTATTCAGGGTAAATGCCCAAGGGTCATAAACTGGCTGATAACAGAGAAAATGGAAAGACGAGGTGGTTAGTTAATGAGCATAAGATGTAGAAAAAGAGTTATAAAAAGGGGGGGAGAAGGTAGGATAGAGATACAGCATACCTCAAATGATGACATTCATATCAAGAATGTCATGGAATATAGATCTGAAGTAGGTTCAGGGTCATGTATCAAGAGTCATGCTTTTGTAAGTATGTAACCTGTTACAACTGATAAGGGGACAGTGTAAGGAGCATAAGATGGTAAGCAGTGTAAGGTGTATAGATAGCGACACAACATACCTCCCTAACAGGCTGTGCAAATTGCATAAACCGTGAGCTGGCCAAAGGCTCTATGGGAAGAGGTGAGAGGGAGTTAGACACAATTTGTGTAGGAGCTAGGCGTTGTGGAAGCTGGTACATACCTTGATACTGAGGAAACCACAGGTGGAGCGTCAGGTGACGCGATAATGCCAGGGGGTGGGCAATTTATACTATGAATAGGGGCATCCACTTGCTGAGTGGCGTGGAACGCACCTGTGATCATGATGCAGACGTGCGCGCGATGACGTAATGCCCCGCGCATGCGCGGTGGAGCAGGACGCCGAGATCTCGGCGCCCCCGCCCCTCGCATGCGCGGAAGGCAGAGCGCTCGCATCAGTGCCTAGGCACTATATATATAATATATATATATATATATATATATATATATATATATATATATATATATATATATATATATACATACATATATACATATATATATATATATATATATACACACATATATATATACATATATATATATATATACATATACACATGTATACATATATATATACACACTGTGAGGTAGCGCGGTCGGCTGCGCAGCAGAAGACACGGGATCCAGGCATATAGGTTCACAGCACACGGTGTTTAATGTCCAAACAAAAATCCACAGCAATATACATGTCTCTCCAGCAGAGACTCAGGGAGTTGTGATCACTCCCTCACACCCGGCACACCTGCCCCTCGTTCCTGTTTCCATTTAACCCTTCCTTCAGCCTGTAGGGAAACAGCATTAACCCTAGAGTGGATTTACTTTCTATCATGGAGTGAGCACAACCGGGGCGAGACATACCGGCCGTCATAGATAACCCCGGTCACAGTCTCACATACCCCCCCCCTCAGTTCAAGCGTGCGGGGTTGAACTCCCGCCATCAAACACGGGCCGCGGGACAAGGCATCGGCGTTGCCCTGCAACCTACCGGCCCGGTGTTCAACCGTAAACCGGAAGTTCTGCAGAGAAAGGAACCACCGGGTAACCCGGGCATTCCGTTCTTTGGCGGACCTCATCCAGACCAGCGGAGAGTGATCAGTCACCAAGCGAAACTGCCGTCCCAGCAGGTAATAGCGTAGGGACTCCAAGGCCCATTTAATCGCCAGGCACTCCTTCTCCACTACGCTATAATTCCGCTCGGGAGGGGTGAGCTTCCTACTCAAGAAGGTGACGGGGTGTTCCTCCCCCTGAACCACCTGAGACAACACTGCCCCCAGGCCGACCTCTGAGGCGTCAGTCTGCACTATGAACTCCTTCCGGAAATCAGGGTTGACCAGAACGGGTTGTCCGCACAGGACCCCCTTCAGGGCCCGGAAGGAGTCCTCGGCCTGCGGAGTCCAGCGCACCATGACGGACTTCTTGCCTTTGAGAAGGTCCGTCAAGGGGGCTGATAGTCCCGCAAAATCTCTTACAAACCTCCTGTAGTACCCCACGATACCCAGGAAGGCCCTAACCTGCTTTGTGGTCAGGGGTCTAGGCCACTTCTGGATCGCCTCAACCTTGGTAATTTGGGGCTTTATCACTCCTTGGCCTATCACGTAGCCCAAGTAGCGGGCTTCCGTGAGTCCCAACGCACATTTCTTGGGATTGGCTGTCAATCCGGCTGTTCGAAGCGCGTCCACCACCGCTTGTACCTGTTCCAAGTGGGTCTGCCAATCGGGGCTGTAAATAATGATGTCATCAAGGTACGCTGATGCATACGCCTGGTGGGGTTCCAGCACTAAGTCCATCAACCTCTGGAACGTGGCCGGAGCGCCATGTAACCCAAAAGGCAAGACAACATAGTGGAAGAGACCCTCCGGCGTAACAAAAGCGGTTTTCTCCTTGGCGGACTCCGTCAGTGGCACCTGCCAGTACCCCTTGGTCAGGTCGAGCGTGGTAAAATATCGCGCCTGTCCCAGCCTATCAATCAGCTCATCCACCCGGGGCATGGGGTAGAGATCGAACTTGGATATTTCGTTCAATCTCCGGAAGTCATTGCAGAACCTTAAGGAGCCATCGGGTTTTAATAGGTTGACATGGTATATTTGTTCAGGTTTCCGCCTACCGGGCTGCAATACTTTATAGTTGACCACCCCGACTTTTTCCTTTATCTCGTAGGGGCCTTGCCACTGAGCCAGGAATTTACTCTCCGCCGTGGGGATTAATACCAACACCCGATCCCCGGGTTTAAAGGTCCGCACGGTGGCTTGTCTATTATAGCGGCCGCTTTGCGCGGCCTGAGCCTCCTGTAAATGCTCCTTCACAATTGGCATGACCGCGCTTATGCGGTTCTGCATTCCTAAAATGTGTTCAATCACACTTTTATTGGGGGTGGGCTCTTGCTCCCATGTTTCCTTTGCCAGGTCCAACAATCCCCGTGGATGTCGCCCGTATAACAATTCAAAAGGCGAAAACCCCCGTGGATGCCTGTGGCACCTCTCGGATGGCAAACATCAAATAGGGAAGCATCATATCCCAGTCCTTCCCGTCTTTGGAGATCACCCTTTTTAGCATGGTTTTCAGGGTTTTATTGAATCGTTCTACTAACCCATCCGTCTGAGGATGATACACAGACGTACGCAACTGCTTGATCTGGAGTAGCCGGCATAGTTCTTTGGTCACTTTAGACATGAATGGGGTCCCCTGATCCGTAAGGATCTCCTTGGGCAACCCCACCCGGCAGAACACAGAAAACAACTCCCGAGCTATAAGCTTCGCCGCAGTATGTCTGAGAGGTATCGCCTCTGGATACCGGGTGGCATAGTCAACGATCACTAGGATGTGTTGGTGCCCTCGAGCAGACTTTACGAGGGGCCCCACCAGATCCATCCCTATCCGTTCAAAAGGGACTTCTATAATGGGTAACGGCACCAACGGACTGCGAAAGTGGACCAGTGGTGCGGTAAGCTGACACTCCGGGCAGGTTTCGCAGAACCGTTTTACCTCCCCAAAGACCCCGGGCCAATAGAACCTTTGCAATATTCGCTCCTGCGTTTTCTTGACCCCTAGGTGGCCACTCATCAGATGTTTATGAGCCAAGTCGAGGACCCGCCGGCGATACGGCTGGGGCACCACCAACTGCTCCACCCCCACGCCCCGTATTTCATCTACCCGGTAGAGTAAATCCTGTTTAAGAGCGAAATGGGGGTACCTTACCTGGGCACCGGGCAGCTGGGCCACCCCGTCAATTACTAACACCCTATTCCGGGCATGTATTAACGTAGGGTCCTGGAGTTGGGCTGTCCCAAACGCATCCGGGGGATGCCTCCAAGTCCGGGATGGGCTCGACCGTCTCAGCCTCTCCTGCCAATACCTCTAGGGGCGACCTATCGGGTTCACATTCTGTCCCTATCATGGGGACCCCTACGGCAGGTGTCCCGGATTCAGGATTGTAGGGCTCAGGCCCCGGACTGACCAATATCGGAGGGGACCTAGGGGTTCCCTTCCATAAAGTCCAAAAATAGGGCAGATCCCGTCCTAGGATCACGTCATAAGGAAGAGTGTTAAGCAGTCCCACCTCATGTTGCACCTGACCGCAAGGTGCTGTGATGGTGACAATCCCCGTGGGATAGTCTCGGCGGTCCCCATGTATGCAAACCACCCCCACGGTACGTCCTGTGGCCTTTACTTTAGCCCTCAAGGTGGATCGCACAAGGGTCACTAAGCTTCCGGAATCCAACAATCCTGTAACCGGACATCCATTCACCTGTATTTGGCACAAGTGGGGCTCAGTCTCTGGGGGAACCAGGTCAGCGGTACACACCACCTGAGCATACATTGAACCCCGCCGGGTAACCCCACAATCCATGGGCTCCGTGGTCAGGGGACACTGGGCTTCCATATGTCCCACCCGCTGGCACCGCCAACATCTAATAGGGAAGGAAACCCCCTTGACAAGTTGTCGTTTAGGGTACATGGCCTTCCGGACCTCAGGAACGGCGGGCGCGGCCTCAGCCAGGATGGTAGCGGACTCCTGTACCGGTGTCGGCGGTGGGTCCTTGGCCCTAGGCTTGGAGGGGCCGGACCGACGGGCGGTACGCAAAGTCTCAGTGTCCCGTATCAAGTCCTGCGTAGCCACATGCCGCTCTACCAGGGACACTAATTGGTCC